>NC_061121.1:97424308-97470210 GCF_002878395.1 Capsicum annuum
AATGAGAAAGAGATTTGATTTGGTCTTTATGATAGACCCTTGTGATGTTGTGGTGGATTTCCTAACGCGTTCTGAGCTTGTTGGGGAGTAGTACTTAGCACCGAGAGGAAAATTTGGTATTTCCCTAAACCTATGTGCCACCGTAGGGTTGTTTGATGATGATATTATTGGCCAGAGAGCCCGATTGTAATTATTGCAATTTTAAGGTCGTACTCCCTGGCAAAGAGTATGACGCTCCCGCCAACGGGGATTTAAAACGTTGGTATTCCACATAGCTCACGTGGGGTTGTCGGTTATAGGAAACTCCCGTGTCCATAAATTAAGTTTCTTAAATTACCGAGTCACTCCGAGATTTGAGTCAAAGAGTTGAGATGTTTATGATGTTTTATGGTCATTTATGATGATTTATAATTACCTATGATGATTTTTGACGATATGATAATTTATAATGATTTAGGATGATTTATCATAATTTATGATTTATAATGATTTACATGGATTGCGAGATTTTATCATATGAACTGTTTATTATGAAATTACGAAAAGTATTATTTGATATAACTCAAGCCAAGTGAGTCATCATTGTCCGTATGCATGTTTTCATAAAATTGATTATACTATTTATATTGTTGCATGCACCCCCACATACTCAGTACATTTCAAAGTGCTGACCCACATATTTCCATGGGCTACATTCTTACCACAATGTAGGTACAAGCTATAATGCACATATCATGTTCAGCTGGGTCTCAGCTCTCGATCGGTAGGTGATTAGTCCTTTTGATTCAGGGACTTGAGTTGTTCAGATTTGAGGTGTATTGTATTTTCTATATTCAGTCGTATTAAGTAGGGGTAGTTGGGAGTCATGACCCGGCTATCTTTGGTCAATGCTAGTAGAGGCTTCATAGACAGTCACTAGTAGTCAGTGTATTCAGTTTCAGATTTGTATATACATGAGCAGAATTGTGACCGTGTAAATTTACTTTCATGTTGGTCAGACTAAGTTATGGGTTGTTTCCGCATTATTCCTTCTATTTTATGTATTTTATTCAGCTGCTTTGGGTTATTCTAGATGTAGGGTTATCTTGGGGTCACTTGTGACTTTAAACACTGTGTGACGTCTCAGGATCCAATTTTGGGGCGTTTCATGTAGCTAGGCCCATTTTTAGGATGTACATGGTTGAAACATCGATAGAGAATCAAAATGTAGAACAAGACCAACAAGATATATTAAATGATAAATTGAAGGGTGTGGACATGAATATTTCAGATAATTAGAGTGGAGATAAAATGGAGGAGGAACAAATGCCTATGTTCGTTATTGCAAGCAATATAGTGGGCAATTCTCTATCAACACAGTCGAGCAATCTTCAAGATGATGAAACAGACTTTTACAAAGAAATGACATTCAAGAATAAGGAAGAACTAGTCACTTCATTACATATTTCTTATTTGAAAAAAAAGTTCAGACTCAAGAAGGTGATTAATTTGCATACTGTGTATTATTTTAGATATGAACATTCAAAGTGCAAGTGGTGGTTGAGGGATGTGAAATTCATAAGTTCTGTTAGATTCTGCATAAGAACTTATGAAAAGTATCGCACATGTGGTTCAGAGCATATTACAAGCAATAATTCGCACGCCATGACAAAGGTCATTGGTAAATACTTCAAAAGTAGCTTTCCAAATGGCAAAAGCCCATCTACAAGCGATATATCAATCAACTCTTTACAAAATTTAGTTTTAAGGTGAGTTATTGGAAGATTTATAAGGGCATGGAGATTGCAAAGTCTTTGGTTAGTAAAACATATGAGCACTGGTATGTAGTGTTTGATGCATAACATTATATGTTTGAATCCGCAAATTCAGGAAGTAAGACGATACTGCAGGTTGGTAAAAATGGGAGGATCAAGTATTTTTTTTGTAGCCTATTTGACTTGGAAATTCTTAGTTTTCAACAAATGTGAAAAGTCATAGCCGTTGATGGGACATCCTTGAAGAGTAAGTATGAAGGAGTCTTGTTATTGATGGCTGCATAGGATGTAGAGAATCACATCTTTCTAATGACTTTTTGTGTAGTGGACAAGGAATGTGATGCCTCATATCAATATTTTTTTAAATAAATGAGAAGCTATGTAGATGATATTGATGAGTTGTGTATAATTTCTGATAGGCATTCAAGTATCCGAAAGATGATTTCAATTATACACCCTTCAACACACTATGATTGTTGCATAAGGCACTTTGGGGAAAATATTCAAAGCAAAGATCATAATTCCAAGGTCGTGTCTCATTTGCATAGAGCAGCTAAAGCGTATGATATTGAGTTCTTTGACCATTTGAATCAAATAAGGGATATGGTACCCAAGGAAGCCGAATATCTCGAATGTGTCTAATTCGACAGATGGAGTAAGGCATTTTGTCTGGGAAATAGATACATTATTATAAATTGAATGTCTTGTTTGAGTTTATTGTAATACAAAGCCTTAATAAGTGATACTTTTTGGATAGGTATAATATTATGACATCAAACATAACTAAATCAGTGAATGCAATGTTTGACTTTCAAAGAGAATTTTCCATTATCGCTCTATTTGATGAAATAAACATGAGGTTTGCAAAATTATTTTATAAGAGACGTATGGAGTTGGTCAACTCACCAAATAGACTTGTTCCTTCAATGAAAAAACAAATATCAAAGTACATTAATTTAGGGAATAAGTTATTGGCCCATCAAATAGCCAATTACAAGTTCAGTATTAACGGTTTAGTGATGTTTCCACGATCGATCTTCAAAGAAGAACTTGTACATGTAGAATTTTTAATTTGGACAAAATATCTTGTCCATATGCTATGGAAATGCTTCAAGCCTAATATGCTGCATAATTTAGAAATCAGATTTATGAGTACTCATCTCTATATTATTTGATGAAAAAATACATAGTTGCATATTGTAAGGTTACTAATCTGGTGCCTCTTGAAGATTTTTATTTTTTTTTCTATAGAGAATATGGAGAGAAAAATACCTCCTTCATATATTGACCCAAGCAAACCGAGAAGAAAGTGAATAAAGAGGAGGCGTGGAGTCAGAGAATTATTTTAAACAAGAAAAAAATAAGTGCTCCATATGTAAAATAGTTGGCCACAAAAGAACTATATGACAAGATTGAAATGCTTCATAATTAATATAATAGTAAATAGTCTTGTTGTTGGTTTAGTTATGAACTTGATAATTTTAACTGTGCATGAATATAATGAATGACTGAATAGCATGAGGTTAATGAGTATGCATGCATGGAAACTAAAATACTAAGAATGCAAGACCAAGCATATAATATTTCTGAAATAATATGTAAATTGAATTATTGAAATCTGATAACTGAATAATTGGAAGTCTGTATGCTATGGTCAAGCAAACCTGAACTAAATTCTGTTCTGAACACTAAACTGAGACTGTAGGAGGTATCATCTAACCGACATGCCCCAATCTAAGCTAATTAGTTCCTACCTGTAACCACAGTTGGAAGGGTGTTAGTACAATACCACAGGTACTAACACTGGCTGTGTAGATCTACTAATCTAATATCCCAAAGGACTAAGGAGTCAGTCCTAAACTGGCGGGTGACCCCTAAGAGAGTGTCGGTCCTATACTGGTGGGTGACATCTCATAATCCTATGCTGGCTACATAGTTTTGGAACTTAGGAACTATTGCTAAGGACCCAATCCTAACTGATGGGGTGAGCCCCCGTTCCTAGGTTGACTCGATGCTAAATCCTACTGCCAACTGAATTGACACTGATTACTGGACTGAACTAAGATTAACTGAGTAAACAACTGATCATAAAAAACTTGACTAAATGGCAATGCTTATAGTTTATCTGAAATCATTCTGAAGTTACTGAATTCATGTAAACAACTAGGTATCGGGGATTCATAACCCACCATCACTGAATGGAAATAACAATAAGGACATATAAAAGCTTTGAAAATCATAATGGGAAATCATCAATCAAAATTCATCACTTAGACATTTCATCAAACACATGGAGATTAGGACTTCAACATGAGAATGCTTTTAAACATGAGGAGATAACATGAGTACATGAAAAAGATCATAATTT
Source organism: Capsicum annuum (assembly GCF_002878395.1). Classification (NCBI taxonomy): domain Eukaryota; kingdom Viridiplantae; phylum Streptophyta; class Magnoliopsida; order Solanales; family Solanaceae; genus Capsicum; species Capsicum annuum. The sequence goes on from NC_061121.1 coordinate 97,428,431, forward strand.
GAGGATTTATTCTGACTTGCATGATAATGAAATAGGAACTACAACATTCAATATATACTATAATCCATTCCACTTGAAAACATTCATAATCTTAACTTGAAGTTGAAATAAAAAAATATTCTTGAAGATAGTTCAACATAATTATGTAAAAACTCATAATTTAAAATAGAAAAGGATTCTTGGCCTCCATGGGTGAAAAGGGCCCATGTATGAACATCACACATACCTTAAACCCTTAAGCTTGAAAAAGGCACACTAATCTTGATACTTTATTGAATGTTCTTGGATTGGGGAACTTGAATTCTTGGTTTTCTTGGAGATAAAGTAATGGAATTTGATGATCTTGGGGGAGGAGAGGGTTTGTTTTTGAGAGAAAATTAGAGAATATGGGCAAATAATACCCTAACTGAAGCTTTAAGTCATGGATTTACGAATTGGGTGAGGGGAAAAGACATAATTGCCCCTCAGACATTTAAATTCGTAACTGAAATGTAAATTAAAGGTTCACCATGATGCGATAAGGGCTCCATCGCTATTACGACCGCGATGTGGCACTATAGCGATGAGCTACTGGATTTTTGATCCAAATGTGTCTTAATCCTCATCCAAAAAATTGGAAACTTCCTCGAGACATGAATCTTACACCCCTGAACATGAATTAACTCAAAAACCAACATCTCAAGGTTGGAAAGACCAATTTAAAAATCCTCGAAGTTAAGAGGCGAAAAATATGACTAAGCCCCCAACACTTGGTGAAAATTTAAGGTTTTAAACCACTTATACATGCAACTAGGAGCTGAACTGAACTAAGAATAGTACAAGGTATTACAATAGCTCCCCCTTGAGAACATTAGTCCTCGTATGAGATGGATTATAATGAAAGTTCAAAACTAAGGCAACTGAGATCACATACTAAACATGCACAACTGGAAACATGATTACATGACTGAGTCTAAAACATGGTACATGACTGGACTAAATTCGCAAATGTATGCAATGACATGAGTATGATCACTTAGCTGGAACTGGGAATGGAAAAGAAATAATCTAAGAAAAACTGTTACCTTAAGCTGAGTCTGATTTTGTTGAGAAAAGATGAGGGTACTTGGTATGCATATCTGCTTCTACTTCCCTAGTCGCTCCCTCAACGGACTGATTTTGCCAAAAATTTTGACCAAAGAAACTTCTTTGTTCCTTAGTCTATGAATCTGATGATCAAGCATCTCGATTGGAATTTCTTCATTTGAAAGGCTATCCTAAACATCTATGCTTTCTAAAAGAATTACAACAACTGGATCACCAATACACTTCTTTAACAGGGAAACATGAAATACTGGATGCACTGATGCCAAATCTACAGGCAACTCAAGCTTATAAGCTACCTTTCCAAAATGACTCAAGATTCTGTAAGGGACAACATATCAGGGACTAAGCTTTCTTTTCTTTCAAAATATCTTCACTCCTTTCATGGGCGATATTTTTAAATACCCCTAATCCCCAACTTCAAACTCAAGATTTCTTCTTGTCACATAAGCATAAGATTTCTGACAGCTTTGAGCTGTCTTAAGCCTCTCCCTAATCCATTGAACCTTCTCTATTGCATCAAATACCGAATCTGGTCCTATCAAAGCAACCTTACCTGCCTTAAACCAACCAATAAAAGATCTACATCTCTTCCCATAGAGAGCCTCAAATGGAGCCATCTGAATACTGGAGTGATGATTGTTATTGTAGGAAAACTCGATCAAAGATAAGTGATCATCCCAACTACCCTTAAAATTAAGAACATACACCCTCAATATATCCTCTAGGATCTGAATGGTCCTCTCTGCCTGACCATCTGTCTGAGGATAAAAAGACGTACTGAGGTGAACTTGGGTACCAAGACCCTTCTGAAAAGCCTTCCAAAAGTGAGAGGTAAACTGAGTACCTCTATATAAAATGATAGACAACGAGACTCCATGAAACCTAACCAACTCTTTAATATAGAGCTTGGCATAGTCCTCGACTAAATAAGAAGTACGAACTGGCAAGAAACGAGCTGATTTGGTCATTCTGTCTATAATAACCCATATCGAATCATGCTGTTGATGCGCACGAGGCTAACCTATTACAAAATCCATGTTTACCTCTTCCCATTTCTAAGTGGGAATGCTAAACTCTTGCAATATGCCACTAGGCCTCTGGTGCTTAACCTTAACCTGATGATAATTAGAACACTTAGCTGAAAACTCTGCAATATCCCTCTCATACCACTCCACTAATAGATTTCCCATAAATCACGGTACATATTAGTAGCTCCTGGGTGTAAAGAGTAACGTGCACCATGCGCTTCTGCTAAAATCTGCTGTCTCAAACCATCAACTCACAACACACATAGCCTACCCTGACATCGCAACACACCATCTCTCCCTTGGGAGAAAACTTTTGCCTTCTAATCTCTAATAGATTCCTTCAACTTAACCAGACTGGTTTCCTATTTTGCTTTTCTTTCACTTCGACAACCAAAGAAGATTCCAAACCATTCTAACCATATACTACCCTAGCTGAATCAACCAACCGCACACCTAATATAGCAAACTGATGAACCTCCCTGACTAACTTTCTCTTATCATTCTTAACATGAGCAAAACTACCCGTAGACAATCTACTAAGGGCGTCTGCCACCATATTGGCCTTGCCCAGACGATACAACACACTCATATCATAATTTTGTAACAACTCAAGCTACCTTCTCTGACGAAAATTTAAATCCTTCTACGAAAACACATACTGCAAACTTTTGCGATCCGTGAAAACATCAACATGAATTCTGTAAAAATAATGTCTCTATATTTTCAAAGCAAAAATAATAGTTGCCAACTCTAGCTCATGGGTAGGGTAATTCCTTTTCGTGAGGATTAAGATATCTAGAGGCATAGGCTATGAACTTAGCTCTCTACATCAATACATAACCAAGACTAACTTCGGAAGCATCATAATAAATAATAAACCCATCTGAATTATCTAGTAAAGTTAAGACTGGGGATGAGGTGATTCGAGTCTTCAACTCCTGAAAACTCTTCTCGTAAGAATGTGACTACTGAAACTTGACTTTCTTTTGATTCAACTGAGATATGGGGGATACAATAAATGAAAACCCTTTAACAAACCATTTGTAATAGCCAGCCAAATCCAAAAAGCTCTTGATATCTAATGGAGAGATAGGTCTGGGATAGTTTCTCATTACTTCGGTCTTTTGAGGGCCAACTCTAATGCCATCACTGGAAACAATATGGCCAAGAAAAGCTACTGATCTAAGGTAAAACTCAGACTTACTAAATTCGGTAAATAATTGATGGGCTCTAAGAGTCTGCAATACAATTCTGAGATGGTCTGCATGATCAGTTTCACTATCGGAGTAGATGAGAATATCATTAATAAAGATGATGATAAATATATCCAAGTACTGTTTGAACACTCTATTCATCAAGTCTATGAAAGCTGCTGGGGTATTCGTTAGTCCAAAAGTAATAACTTGAAATTCAAAGTGAGCATACTGGGTTGTGAAGGCTGTCTTTTGAATATCACATTCTTTGACTCTGAGCTGATGATAGATGGATCTGAGGTCTATCTTAGAGAAATAACTGGCACCCTGAAGTTGGTCGAACAAGTCATCAATCTTGGGGAGTGGGTACTTATTCTTGATTGTGAATTTGTTCAAATGACGGTAATTGATGAATATTCTAAGAGAACCATCTTTCTTACGCATAAAAAGGACTAGAGCACCCCATGGGGAAACACTGGGCTTGATGAATCCCTTATCTAAGAGATCTTTCAGCTGTTCTTTTAACTTTTTTAGCTCAACTGGAGCCTTTCTATAGGGCAAAATATAGATAGACTGGGTATTCGGAAGGATATCTATTCCAAAGTCAATTTCCCTTTCAGGAGGAACTCCGGAAAGATCATCAGGGAACACATCTGGAAATTCCCTTACTACTGAAATTGACTCGAAAGTGGGATTCACAGAATTATATTCTTTGACTCAAACAAGATGGTAAACACACCCCTTAGATATCATTTTTCTCACCTTAAGATATGAAATAATCTGACCCCTAAACATTGAAGTACTACCCCTCCATTAAATAACTGGTTCATTAGGAAACAGAAACTAAACGACCCTATTTCTATAGTCAACTGAGGCATAGCATGAGTGGATCCAATCCATGCCAATAATGACATCAAAATCAGTTATCTCTAACTCCACAAGATCAACTGATATGACTTTTTGAAATACTATAACCGAGCAATTTTTGTATACTCATCTGGCTATAATCTATGTACCCACTAGGGTAGACACTGAGAAAGGCTCTACTAATATTTTTGGGCTGACACCGAAATTAATAACTATAGAGGGGGTTACAATAAAAGTGAGGCTTCGGGGTCTAACAAAGCATAAACATGAAGATGAAAGACTTGTAATGTACCCGTAACCATATCAGTAGAACTTTCCTGGTCATGTTGGGACTAGAGTGCATACAACCTATTCTAGCGCTGTCCACTGGTGGCATTAGAAGTAGCGCCCTGCTGAGTCGGGCCACCTGCTGGAACTTTTGACAGATTGGGGTGGCCCTGTTAGCGCAAATCCTTTCCTCTCTAAGCAACTACTTGACACTCTCTAACCCTATGGCTTGGCTTGCCACACCCAAAACATATATCACTACTAGCCTTGCACACACCCTAATGATTTCTACTATATTTCTGACAAAGTGGATTAGTACGAGTACTGTTCACACTACCCTGGGACTTAGAGCCTAGCACCTTATCCCGACTGTCATTTTTGAATTCTGACACTTTTACACTAGCTGAAGATAGAGCTGAGGCTGAAAATTTCTGAAAAAACTAAGAACGGTTAGCACTCTCTGACCTCGACTCAGAAAAGTTAAAGCTATTTTTTCTAGCCCTCTTATTCCCTCTTTCTTTCTCCTTAATGTACTCTTCCTCAATCTGTCTAGCATGAACCATAATCCTTGATAGGTCCATCTACTTAATCAACATAGCAGTCCTACACTTCTTAACTATACTATCAGCTACACCAGAAAGAAACTTACCTATTTTAGACCTATTATCAGTCATCATCAAAGGAGCGTACCTCGCTAGCTGAGTAAACTTAAGTCAGTATTCCTTTACACTCATACTACCCTACTTCAAATTAATGAACTCCAACACCTTAGCTTCTCTCAACTCTAAAGAAAAGAACCTAGACAAAAAGTCTATGGAAAACTCCTCCTACTCTACAAGCCCTGCCTCAGCACCTCTATCCTACTTCTACTGCTTATACCACATATGAGCTACATCCTGCAACTAATATGTAATTAACTCTACACTTTCACTTTAAGTGACACCTATGATATCAGTCACCTTTTGAACCATATTAAGAAACTCCTACGGATCTTTCCCAAACCTGGATCCCAAAAATAAAGGGGGATTCATTTGGATAAAATCTCGAATCCTAGCTATTGTTGTATTTTCCACTGGATTAGCTGGGGAAACAACTTTCTAATTATTCTAAGCAGCTACTAAATGATCTAGTGTAGTAATATAGCTCTGAACACGGAATGAGAGATGTGCTTATTTAGGGGATCTTCCTAAACATGAGAAGGTGCAGGCTGATTTCCATTTCTCCTTCCCTTGTGTCTTTTGGGAGGCATTATTTATAAAAATAAGAAATAATGAGTCAGAAAGAGAGTTTAAATAGAGCTCATGCTCTTTTCCATGATATAAATACTGAAATAAGGGAAACTTTTCCTAAAATGTCTTATAGCCTCTTGTCCATAAGTGTGGTGTGCTTCACACCCATGCACAAGACTCTACTCAATATGGCTTTCAGACTTACTAGGACACTATAAAACTTTAGGTTTTGATACCAAGTTTTGTCACCACCTAAGGCTACTCCTTAGTTGCGATAACGGTGCTTATGGTCATGAGTGACCACAAGATAACCCATCAGTTAGTACCTGCTATGAGAACTGAATAATATAATGACAATAGAAATGCATGAAAAATAATTGGTAAGGCCATAAGGTTTTGATACTGAAAATACAACTAAATTCGCAAGTCTGAAACATCTGTGAAAAATACTAAAATCTAACTGATAAGTTTAATAAACTAACTGACTATTTGAATGTATAAAAAGCCTCTAACTGACTAACTATGGAGTTCATAGGACAAACCCCCAACTAACTCAAACTGACTCTAATAAAGGAATACTGAAATAACTGAATGAAACATAAACTTGTCCTCGAAGGATGAGGACTCACCACTGCTGCTGCTATAACACTAAACTATCTAAGTGTGGTCAGGAAACTGTATGTTCAAACCTATGATATGAGATATCATAGCACAAAAAAAATATGCGATCAGTACTTTGAATGTACTGGTCTATGAGATGAGGTTAGGCTGAAATGCATAGGTTAACTATGCATAAATATAATGACTGGCTGAATAGCATGAGGTAACCGAGGTTGCATGTATGGAAATTAAAATACTGAGAATACAAGATTAAGCATATAATATTTTTGAAATAATCTGTAATTTGAATTAATGAAACCTGATAACTGAATAACTAGAAATTTGTATGCTATGGTTAAGTAAACCTGAACTGAATTCTATACTGAACTCTAACTGAGACTGTGGGAGGTATCATCTAATCGACATGCCCCAATCTGAGCTAATTAGGGTCCGACCTATAACTCTAATTGGAAGGGTATTAGTATTGTGCCACGGGTACTAATGCTGGCTATAAGGATAAACTAATGTAATGTACCGAATGACTAAGGATTTGGTACAAAACTTATGGGTGACCTCTAAAAGAGTGTCAGACCTATACTGGCGGGTGACATCTCATAATCCTATGCTGGCTATGTAGTTCTAGAACTTAGGGACTGCTGCTAAGGACCTAATCCTAACTAACGGTTAAGCCCCTATCCCTAGATTCACTCGATGCTAAATCCTACACCTAACTAAAGTAACACTGATTACTGGACTGAACTAAGCTTAACTAGGCAAATAACTGATCATAAATAACTTGACTGAATGGCAATGCTTATAGTTTATCTAAAATCATTCTAAAGATACTTAATTTATGTACACAACTAGGTATCGGGTGTTCATAACCCACCAACACTGAATGGAAATAACAATAAGGAAATATAAAAGCTTTAAAACCATAATGGGAAATCATCAATCAAAATCCATCACTTAGACATTTCATCAAACACATGGAGATCAAAACTTTAACATGGGGATGCTTTAAAACATGAGGAGATAGCATGAGTACATGACAAAAATCATAATTTGAGGATTTATTCTGACTCGCATAATAATGAAATGGGAACTACAACATTCAAAATATACTATAATCCATTCCACTTGAAAACATTCATAATCTTAACTTGAAGTTGTAATAACAAAAGATTCATGAAGATAGTTCAACATACTTATGTAAAAACTCATAATTTAAAATAAAAAAGAATTCTTGGACTCCATGGGTGAAAAAGGCCCATGGATAAACATCACACATACCTTAAACCCTTAAGCTTGAAAGAGACACACCAATCTTGATGCTTTCTTTAATGTTCTTGGATTGGAGAAGTTGAATTCTTGGTTTTCTTGAAGAGAAAGTAATGGAATTTGATGATCTTGGGGGAGGAGAGGGTTTGTTTTTGCGAGAAAATCGGAGAAGATGGGCAAATAATGCCCTAATTGAAGCTTTATGTCATGGATTTATGAATTGGCTTGAGGGGAAAAGACATAATTGCCTCTGAGACATTTAAATTAGTAACTGTAATGCAGATTAAAGGCTCACCACAACATGATGAGGGATCCATCGCTATTTCGACCGTGATGCGGCCCTATCGCGATGAGCTACTGGAATTATGATCTAAAAGTGGCCCAATCCTTTCTGAAAAATCTAAAAATTCCTTGAGACATGCCCCTTACACCCTTGAACATGAATTAACTTAAAAACTAACATATCGGGGTTGGGAAGACCAATTTAAAAATCCTTGAAGTTAGGAGGACAAAAATATGACTATGTCCCCAACACTTAGTAAAGTTTTCAGGTTTTAAACCTCTTATGTATACAATTAGGAGCTGAACTGAACTAAGAATAATACGGAGTATTACATTAACTGATTACCCATTCTACTACAAACTTATATAATAGATGGATATTTATAACAGATGACTTAGAATGTTAGAAATACAATAGATAGAAGGTTAGAAAAATTAAACTTACCCAGTCCTCATACCATTACTGCATATGTGTCATGTTGAAGCCTTTTGGCCCAAATTCATGCATGGCATAGAATTCTGGGTCCTTTTTAGATCTAATCAATGTGTTCAGCTTAGAATTCTTGATCGCTTTTACTAGCTTGTAGATATTCACCTTCTTCATTTATTATTGCTCTCTCGTGGCCCCTTGAACTTGGTCAACATTGGAAGGAGGATGAGTTGTAATTTTCTTGATTTAATACTTGATAGTACCTTTGAAATTGCTTTTTTACTCCTCTTAAACATTAATGGATTGAATGGATCTATCAACTTCCTTGATGGTATGACAATCATCTTAGATGTCAATTCCTTTATAGCAACAGTCATGGAATCAATGCTTTTAATCAAATTTTCATGTCTATCCTTACACTCTTGGCATTTGCAATCAGAACATGAGCTTAAAGAGGGAACAAAATAGGTGGTATGCCCACTGAAAAGGGTAAATCTACCATATCTACCACCAGTGTGACTATCATTATAGTCAACTCTTTTTTCAAAGAAATTTTCATGAGCATCATGAACATGCTCATCACCATGCTTGACACCAGCATCACCAAGTCTATAAACATTACCTTTACTAGCACCACCACTCTTACCATCAATAATATTAACACCAGTACCCAAATCTATTAATAATAGGCTCAACAAGAACAAGCTGACCTTCCCTAGTTGCTTCTCTTTTGATGGCTGTTGCTTCAGCCAATTATTTCTTTATGAAGTCCACCTTTGGATCTGGTTTTGTTTCAATAATACCTAGAGTAAAAAAGGAAGACGTCTTTAACTCTTGCTCAGTAGGTATAAGCTAGGGATACACAATCTATATATAAAAGTAAATATCTTAAAATTAAATAATAACTTATAAGACATTTGCAACAGATAAGTCATCTATTATAATAGATTACCCATCTTTTGCATTAGTTTACAGTAGATTGGGTAATTTATTAATAGGTTTAGAGAACCTACGCAACAGATAGACTATTTATTATAATAGATGACTCATCTATTTTATAAGTTGCAGCAGATAGGTAATTTGCATAGATAAGTTACAATAGGTGAATTATTTATTGCAATAGATGACACATTTATTGCAATGTGTTTACTTGAGTGAAATCATTATATTTAAAAAAAGACTTGTTTCATCTACAGGAGGGCTGAAGAGATCAAGGGGATCCATCTTTGAGTTATTCTTAGCAGACAACCACCTATGGTCTTTGGATGAGAAACCTCATTCGAGTAGTCCTTAACTTGCTGTTAGAGGTGAGGAATGGCTTTAAATGCTCAAACCTAAAAATGTAAACATGATGAAAAATCCAAAATATTATTCAATAGTATAAATAACTATAATACTAAAGAAATAGTAATGAAGTTTACCATAAAAACCCAAGGAATGCCATATAAGTTGATCGTCTTTGGAGATAACTTTGTCAATTAATATTTGACAATCAAGAAATAGCTTTTATATCCCCATGGACAGTTGTTGAATGCCTTCTAATCGTGAGAAAGCACCAATAATTCAAGTTTTATGACTTTGTTGGTGTCTCTAGCTCACAATGTATTCTTGTGCTTTTTCAAAAACCTTTTATTCTGAAGATTAGCTATCAAATGCCTGGATTTATAGCTAGGTCCAACAATAGCCAACAACTCATTTTTTTCTTTGCCTTTGTTGGTTTTGGTGGGTGGCTTAGTTAGTGTCTTGCATTTTTTTGATACTGATTTGGGTGTCCTAGTTGCCTTTATATTTTCTAGGGTGTTACTGTGGGAAAAGGTTGAGATGGAGGATGACATCCCAGGCCAGTCACTATGGCAAATTATTTCATGTCAAAACAAACTGACATGCCAAAGTAGTTTATCCAAATTTCATCCATCTTCTTGTTCTCATCCTTCAATATTTTTCAACATCACCCTTATACTTAGTCCTGCACTTGAGAAGACCATATACCATAGTCATTTAAAAGCGTACATTATTGTCCTCTGGCTGATCAAGAAAGTATCCAAAGCAGTTGAACTTAAAATAATCCTCCATTTTTTCATTCCTTAAACTCTTCCTAAACACATCAAATTTTTTACTCATGACAGATTTAACTACAAAATCACTAGTCAAATCTGTAAGGTAATCTATAGGCATCTCAACTTGGAACTGGTCAAATATTTTAATACAACCATACTGGGTTTTTGATCTACGTTCACATTCGATTGATGATATAACAAGATCATCATCAACATCATCATCATTTCTTTCTTCTTCATTCTTTCTTTCATTTTTTATTTTGATCCATCTTCTTCCTCCTCATCTTTTTTATCACTTTCTTTTTCCTCTTCATCCTTACCTTTCTCTTTATCTCCTTTATGACTTTATTCATTACCTCAATACTCACCATCTCTATCTTCTTTCTTATTTTTATTTCTATCTTCCCCCTCTACAACTTCTTTTTTATCCCTCTCAATATGCTTTTCTATATCATCTTATTTAGTAGATTGTGAAATATATCTATCTATTTCCACATCTTCATTATCTACAGATGGTAATAATTCAATTTTTTATGAAAGATCTCATTCAACAAGCTCTTCTAATGGTGTTTGTAATTTATCCTTTTTGGTTGTTTTGTCTGAAGTTGATCTACTTTTATTTTTGGGAGCTATTTTTTTTCTACAGATAAGAGAAAAACACAAAAGATTACAATTGATTTGTGCATCATTAAAAAAGGTAACAAAAAATTAAAAAATTACAGTATAATACAAAAATATTTCCAACAAATGACCCATCTATTAAAAGAAATCAAACCAATAGCAAGACTAATTTAATTTCTTCCAACAGATGATTCATCTATTTTAATGGGTGGGTAATTTGTTGGAAGACCTATTTTATTTCCTCAAATAGAGGGCCCACCTATTGTAACAGATGGGTCACCTGTTGGAAGAAATCAAACCAGTGGCAAACTTTTTAGATTTCTTCCAATAGACGACCCATCTGTTACAATAGATGGGTTATCTGTTGAAAGACATGCTTTATTTTTTTCGATAGATGTTGGTAGACATGTTTTGATTTTTTCCAACAAATGGATCTTCTGTTGGAAGACATGTTTTGATTTCTTCCCATAGATGAGTCATCTGTAGGAAAAAATCAAAACAGTAAACTAGTAGATATATAGTTGTTTCTAATGGATGCTTAATTTTTGCAACATATTACACATGTGTTGGGAAACATTATATATCAATAAGAAGCCCACCACCAACAATACCAACAAAAATAGTAAATCAAATAGAATCAAGGACAATAATAATACCAACAATACCAAGAAAATGAAGAACATCAACAACACCAACAATACCAACAACAACACCAATAATAAAAACAATACCACCACCACCAACAGCTACTCCAACAAAACTAAAAACACCAAGTACATACCTAGAAAACAAACAACACTAACAAAACAAACAGACATCTGTTGGTAAAAATCAAACCAAACCTATTTTGATATCTTCCAATAGATGACCCATGTGTTACAACATATGTTGGATGAAATCAAACCAAACCTATTTTGATTTATTCCAATAGATGACCCATCTATTACAATAGATTGATCATCAATTGAAAGAAATCAAAATAGGTCCTGCTGCTACTGGCTTGATTTCTTCCAACAGATGACTTATTTATTGCAACAGATAAGTCATTTGTTGGAAAAGATAAAACCACTAGTAGGACCCTTTTTTGATTTATTCTAACAGATGACTTATCTGTTGTAACAGGTGGGTCATCTATTAAAAGAAATCAAAATAAGGTGGTTTACTATTTTAATTTATTTCATTAGATAACCCATATGTTGTAGTAGATAAGTCATCAATTCGAATAAGTCAAACCAGTCAACCAGTATGTATATAGTTATTTCCAATATATTACACATCTATTGGACAATATTATATATCAACAAGAACACCACCAGCAACACCACCAAGCTACTATATCACCATATACTTGAATAACACCTATGCTTTTGTTTTTGCTAATCCATCAATACCACTACCAACAACAACACTAATAATACCAACACCAATAATACCACTCACAACACCACAAAAACAAAGCATGAACAGAACATAAACAACCAATAAACAAACAAACAAACATACCCACCAACAACACCAATACCAGGATTCACCAATAACACCAACAAATACCAAGTGAAGTGATGTAGTTCAATACAACATTATGTAATGACTTAATTTTTGATAATTTTTGTAAAATATTTATTTCTATTAGATTTAACCATTTTACCTCTCCATGTGGTTTCTTTATGGTATTTTTAGGGTGTGGGGATGATTGACACAACTGTTAATGTATTTTGGTGTGATTTGTGCAAGATTGTAGTTTTTGGTGGTTATAAAAGTTTTATGCTTGACTTCGATCAACATTTATTGATTTATGCATTCGACGACAAAACAAACTGCGGTAGTAGATCCAAAATATTGATTTTAAGTTGGTGTGGTTTTACGAATTTTATGTCTTATTTTGACCCTTGGTTAGGAAAGTTGTGAAATTGGATTTTGGGGGTCAAATTTGTAAAAATGATATTTTTTAAAATGTGATATAGCCATTATGTTTAGAGCATCGAATTTATTCTAGTAGCATAATTCATTTGTTTTCTCGAGATTCTTAATGAATCTTTGAGGGTCCATAGAGACTTGAAATTCTCCAAGTCTCCAGCTGGTGCACTTGCTTAGGTGACTCCTTGGGTGCTTAAGTGACCTGGAAGCCAGATGGGGGTATCTCTTATGAAAAATCCCCATTGCTTAGACAACCAATCGCTTAAGCGACAACTATGTCGCTTACGTAATGATTCGAGCATCGTATAAGTGATGCCTAGTTGCTTAAGCAACTTGATGGTCAGATAAGATCTTATATCTCATATACAATGCTAATAAAGCACTTAACCCTACTAAAAAATTTATCATGTTATGGGACATGAATTACTTATTATGGTGTTCACGTTTGAGAAATTTTGATCTTATTTGCTTGGCATGAGAGTGATTAAGCATACTAACCATGCAACTTTTAGGTACCTTATGGCGAAGAAGGATGCAAAACTAAGGTTGATTCATCATGTGCTTTTGTTATCGGAATTCGTCTTTAATGTCAAGGATTATAAGAAGACCGAAAACCAAGCAGTGGACCACTTATCTTACCTTGAATAGGATGCCATACTAAAACAGAAGTATGAGCTTAAAATTGTTGATAATTTTCTAAGGTATTAGTCGCATCGCAAGATTTGATTATGTGGTTTTCAGACTTTGAAAATTATTTGGTGAGTGATATAGAGCCTAGAGACCTTTTTCAGTAATATAAGAAGACCATTCATGACGTGAGGAAGTTATCTTGGGATTATCTACATTTGTTCTATATTTGTATAGATGGGTTGATTCAGAGATGTGTTCTTAAGGTTGAGATGTTGAGTATATTTGAGGTATATCCTTGGTCCCCAGCTTGGGGTACATAGACCAAGCTAAAGATCATGCAATATGGATACTATTAGACTACCATTTACAAAGATACACATGAATATCCAAGATCTTGTGACTAATGCCAACGTCAATTAAACATCTTGGAAAAGCAAGAACTTCCAAATAACTACTATCTTAGAGCTTGAGCTATTTGAAGTATAGGCTATTAAATTCCTGGGCCCCTTGTAAGATCACATGGCATGAAATATATTTGGTGGTTGTTCACTATATTTTGAAAAGGGTGGAGGAATATGCTCTTCAAAATAATAAAGAAAAGTGTATCACAACATTCATAAGAAAGAACATATTTTCCAGATCTAGTACACCAACCACTGCCATTAACGATGGAGGCTCGAACTTTTACAATCATTTGTTTAAGGCCTTTCTTGAGAAATATGGTGATAAAGATTACATGGAAACACTTTAACACTCTTAGAAAAGCAGGAAAGTTGAAGACTCAAATCATGAGATCAAATCTATTTAGGAAAAGACTGTGAATGCCAATAGGATAAGCTAGTTTAGAAAGATGGATAATACATTATAGGCATACTGAACATATTCATAACCCCTATTGTTGTGTCTCCATATAAGCTTATGTATGGAAAAACTTGCCACTTGTCTGTCATACTTGAAAATAACATATAGTGTGCACTAAAGGGTTAAATTTGGAGTGTAGTTATATAGAGAGGTTGAGACTAGAATAGTTGAATGAGATGGATGAATTTTGTCTCCAAGCTTATGAGAGATTATCCTTGTACAAAGAAAAGATGAAATTATGCCATGATTAGAAGACTAAATAGAGAGAATTTAACCTAAGTGGCTTGGTTTTATTGTTTAATTTGAGGTCTTGCTTTCTTCCTAGAAAGTTGAGGTCTAAATGGTTTGGAACATTCATTATGATAAAGGTATTATTGCATGGGGAAGTTAAGCTTAAAAGGCATGATGGTGTTCAATTCAAGGTAAACAATCAGTGTGTGAAGGTTAGAACTATAGAAGAGGTTAAAATAATTGAGGATTTTGCCCTTGATAAAGTTTGAGTAATTGACAGAGTTGTGTCATGCCTCCACTTTAAATTAAACACTTTATGAGAGGTAACTCAAGGGCTAGTTGGTGTAGTCTGAGTAACCAAACTATCCACGTTGTGCCCCAACGTTTAACCAAGTGTCACTCGGGAGGCAACCAAATGATTTTGTACTTTTTTGTTTTATAGGGTAGTATGTGTTGCTTGTGTAGTCAATATGTAGAAAATGAATAAAAGAACTAGATCGAGTTTTGATCCCATGAAAGGATTAAACGACCATGGGATGTCCTACAATCACGGATTTAGTCATCATCTACATTAAGTCCATAGGAAAGAATTTTAGGATTTATCTTCTGATTAGACATCATGCTTGTACTTAGATGTCATGATCGTAGTACCAATCATCTGATCAAACTCATAAAATGAACATATAGGTAATCAAACCTACTATTTTAAGGAATGATTATGGCTACATATCATGATCGTCCTTAAGACTCATAGGTTCCTACGTGAGTTTTCATCTCTCTTAATAAAACCACTTAACACAATCATAGTAAAATTACACGATCGTGAGTATGAGTGTCAGTTGGGATCTTCAGTGTAAAATAATCCAACCTAACTCAATTTTAAAACCCTACTCAGGACCCTGTAAGACCCCATAATCATTTAAACTTAACTTTACACTCAATTAGACTATCAAACGAGCAAAATTTCAAAATCATAACTTGATTGTGTGAATTAACCACTCCCCATTGTTTTTGAATTCCTTTATCCTCTAAGAACACAAAAGTTCAAGAACAAAATCATAAGTCTACTACTCATGTTTTACCATTATCTACATGATTAGGATTAGGAAGTAATAAGTGTTAAATTTGAGTTTATAGGGGTAGTAAGTTGCATCTTGAATGAATTAAGGTATAGCAATTTGTGTACCCTTATTCTTAAAAAAATGGTCTATGAGGGTCAAATTTAGGGTCAAAACTTCTTTTTTTGAACTAATATATGTGACTGCACACTCCATTCACAACTAGTGATTGTGGTATCAACATTTGATTGTGAGTTGGGTTATTCTGGGTATCTATTTGTTGACTTGCATGAGTTTATCATACGAGCAAATCCCATAATCATCTTTCCTTGGTATGATTGTGGTATCTAATCGTATGATATGACAAATACCCAGTACGTTTAGGTAACACTTCCTATAGTCGAAGAAATAATCATACCTTCACATCATGATCATGGGAAGGATTGTCTATTTGAACAAACTGCACATTATTAGAATTTTTTTCTAGTACTAACATTTATCCAAACATCCAGTATAGCACCTAAGACACTTAATAAAATATAGAAGGAGGTCTTATAGAAATGCGCACCCCGAGAAACACCTCTGCCCTCAGAGAGTGAGTCTCAAGAGTCAAGTAGGTCTGAGGTTGAATACTCTGAAAGTGCGTCCAATGATCATTACATACCTCAAAACTTAAGGCCAAGGATAAGGAACTTGAGAAGGCCAAGGAAACTATATCTACATCTTTAGGGCCCATAACTACCCCTATCATACTTTCTTAGTCTGAAGAGAAAGGCCAAAATACATATCCAAATAAGGGTGAGTATGGAAATAGTGCTAAGGATATAAGTTCTTCAGAGAAGGAGAAAAAGTCCAAATCCAAATCCTCTGAGGGTACTGTGATAGATATCCCTAAAAATGGTGCAAACTCAAATTGATGAATTATACCAAACTCCTGGTAATACTACATAGATGGGTTTTCCTTGAATAATAGAGGAAATAAGAAGCAAAGCATTTCTAAGGAGCTCTAGATTTTTCCAGAATCACTATAAAAAGTCCTATAGTTGAGCCAAGTATTTGACAAGTATGATTTAGGGTGGATGTCAATATCAATCTGAAACTATAGACCGGATATGGTGGGTGAGTGAGTTTTATGCTAATTATGCAGCAATGATCAAGAATATAACTCCCTACAGAAAAGATAAAGATATGTGGAAGCCACCCCAGTATGACATGGTACTGTAAGGGGTAATGAGATCAAAATTTCCACCAAGTCAATTTATAAAATCATGTTTGGTAAAACCTATGAGCTATTTGTAGAAATTTCAGCATATGATTTTTGGATAACTGATTTATGAAGGGTTAAGAATTTGATCACTGATAAAAAGATTATACACTACAAGTGGTTGATAGAACACATCACTGAAGCTGGGGAGAAAGATGTTTGGGTCAATGGGTCGGCCATATATATGCATACATTAAAGTTCACCACTAAGGTTGGTGGTCTATCATGAGATATTTCATTGCACCAATATAAAATCGTAATACATAGGGTTCAACCAGTGTAGGCCTAGTAGAAACATTCATGTCAGAGTTAGAGCTGAACATTTCATGCATCATTATGGGAGAGATTTGAGATAGGGTATTATAATTCAACACCACCTTGCCATTTCTATGTCTGCTTACTTGGTTGATGTAAGATTCACGAGTGTTGGCTATTTTTGTAGTGACAAAAATCTAGCCAATGAAGAGCATGTATATTACTTTTATTAAAGTCTTAAGAAATTCAATGGCTCTAGCCTGGGGTCCATTACCAAATATGCCTCTATAGGACACATAGTGAGGTACTCCTGTTAGTAGGATACTAGTTTTAGAGACTAGTGCTACATCTCCCTCTACTTCATAACCTAGAGTAGCCTCAGGTGCTAGTAAGTTAGTGCTTTACAGGTTATACATCGATCCCCACTAATCTTCTAGATTAGCTTCTAATAAACCTAGATTTGGATGATGCTCTAATAAAACTTTAGATGTAGGGGTAAATCCTTATGTGACTGATGAAATTAAGGTTACTATTAGGGGTGTTCAGACCTAGTTTGATAGATTTAAGAGTTGGATCATGGCTAAACTAGCTGAGGTTCAAGCTCCATATTAGAGCATGGACATAAAGGATTCAGAGAAACTAAAGAAATATGTAAAGGAGATGAATAAGAGAACTATATAGGTTGTTCTCATCCCCCTAGTCCGAACCCATCTTGGGCAAACTTTGCCATAGATATGGATACATTAGTATTACACTTTACACTAAGGGTTTAGTGGTTATGGTTGAAGACACCGATGAAGATGAGATGAGCAATAATTTTATTTCCTATAGAAAGAAGAAGAAGAAGTCAAAGAAGAAAAAAAAATAAAAGTGAGATAAAAATGAGAGATAAAGATGTAAAAAGAGGAGAGCGAAGTATACTGAGAAGAATTTTGAGGCACTTGATTTGAAGAAGGATGAGGTTATCCTGCTGTTGAGATGGAGACCATGGTGAATTTAAAAGTTTAAGGGGTAAAGATATTACCCCAATAATGACATCTTTAAGTGCAGTGATCACCACCGATGCCTACTTACCCAAGAGTGATCCGACCACGATAGAGACTATAAGAGTTGAGGAGATTGGAGGGGTCCCATTTGGGACCTCAGCTGATCAGAGTACTTTTGTAATCTAGTCCACCATAAGTATGTCCATTACCCAAGTTCTTACATTTTTCTGTGTTCTCATGCTTTGGGGATATTGCATGATTTCTAAGTCGGGGGTGGGGGTAACCCCAACTGAGATTTTTTTGTTGTATTTCATTTTCCTCGAATGTACTAGCCATTTAGAACCAGAATGTTTAGTTTTTTTATTCTTCTTTGTATGTTACTTTGTGTTATATGTGTAATTGAGATAAAAATAAGTAAACTTGGTGCAGTCAAAATAAAAGAAGCATGCAAAATTATTTTTGAGTGATTTAAATGATACCCCTCAAAAAACTTATGTGTTTTATGTTGTGATGTGTGCTTATTTGAAATCGTGAAAAGTTTTTAGATCTTGTAATGGAATTTGAATTATTTGCTTTATAACTAGGCCCTAACTTAAATGAATTAGATAGCTACTAACTAAACATATGGCCCTAAGCCAAGTGTATGTAAGGCCTTACCTAGTCGGCGTATGTGTGTGGTATAGAACCTACGTGGTTAGTCTCGCTAAAATTATGGTATAGTAGATTAGTAAATGATCATAGCTCATTGTTAATAGTCCATTGAAATCCTAAAAAGCCTACGAAATAAAAGTGATGTCCCTTGATCCATGAATTTTAGCCTAAGGAGACCTTTCTTTTAAACTATCCTATTCACATTCCCAATAATTTACAATGAGACTAATTTGGCCCTCGTCCCTCATTGGACACTATTGTAATGCCATGAGAGTACACCCTGGATGCCACACGGTTCTTTCAGTCCTGAAAGATCATAAGTTAACCCATGAACTGGTACCTACTGTGAGCACTGAATAATATACTGATAATAAAAGGCATACATGAAAATAACTGATGGTACCATAAGGTTTTAAGTACAAAAATTAATAAAACTGAATACTCAAGTCTAAAGTATAAATGAATATACTAAAAATATAACTGAACAGACTAACAAAATAACTAACTGTTTGAAATGTTCGAAAGCCTCTAAAATTGACTGAAAAGAGTTGATAGGACAGGCGCCAACTAACTCCAACTAAAAAACTGAAAGAAAATACTGAAAATACTAAAATAAACTGAAATAAACAACCATGTCCTCGATAGATGAGGACCACCACGACTACTACTGCTGATATTCTAGAATGTCTAAGTGCGGTCGGGAACCTGAGCGTTCGAACCTATGATATGAGATATCATAGCATAAGAAATAAGTATGCGGTCAGTACTTTGAGTGTACTAGTATGCTAGATGGGGTTAGGCTGATATACATGGGCTCATGTGCATGAATAATAACTGAATGAATAAATAGCATGAGATAACTAATGCATAGTATGCATGAAAATTGTAAAATCTGAGAATGCATGACCAAGAATATAACATGATACTGAAATACTCTATCAACTAGAATACTGAAATCTGATAACTGATTAACTGATAAACTGTATGCTATGGTTAAGCAAGACTAAACTGAGTTCCAAACTGAATACTGAAACTGAAACTGTGGGAGGTATCATTTAACTGACGTGTCCCAGTCTGAGCTGATCGAGGTCAAACCTGTGTTGGAAGGGTGCTAGTACCATGACATGGGTACTAACAATGACGGGTCACCCTCTACTGGCAGGTGCTCTAATAAGATACGTGTCAACCCTCAACTAGTAGGTTAACATCTCAAACCTACACTGGCTATGTAGTTCTGAAATACAGGGATTGTTACTAAGAGTCACACCCTTAACTGACAGGTGAGCCCCCCATCCCTAGGTTCGATTGGTGCTTAATCGTTCTCCCAACTAAACTAACTCGGATTTCTGAAATGATCTAAGTTTAACTGATTATGATAACTAACTGAACTGATGACGCTCATACGTATCTAAAACCATTATGAAAATACTAAGACTAAGTAAAGATCTAAGTTTTGGGTATTTATAACCTCTAAGACTCGATAACAATAATGATAAGACCATATGAAAGCTTTGAAACCATAGAAGAGACTTATTGTTAAACATTCAACACTTCGGCATTTCATTAAATACATGATGGTCAAGACTTTAACATGGAGATACTTTTAAATATGATGAGATAGCACGAACACATGATAAAATCACAATCTGAGGAATTATTCTAAATTCGCGTGAACTTGATATGAGAACTACAATGTTTAAAACATACTATAATCCATTCCACTTGAAAGATATTATAATCTTAATCTTGAAATTGAAATAAAAATAAATTCATGGACTTAAGCATGGGAATGAGTGAAACACGTGGGAATGGTATAATTGCAGCATAGGAATGAGTGAAACACGTGGGAATGGTATAATTGCAATACTAAAACCATACTTAGGGATTTAACAATAAAATTTCCATTGAAATACACTTGTAAACATGGTGTATAATCTATATTCATAAAAGCTTCTTGGAGATAATTCATTGTAAACATGTAATTTCATAAATAAAAATGTAAAAGTGGATTCGTAGACTCCATGGGTGAAAAGGGCCCATGGATGAACATCACACATACCTTAAAACTTTAATCTTGCAAAATAATTGATGTTCTTGATAGTTCTTGGGTGGTGAAGCTTGAAATCTTGAGTTTTCTTATAAAAATAATGGTTGAACTTAAAAAATTTGGGTGATGTCTAGGGTTTATTTTAAAGAGGAATTGTGGAAATAGGTCATATAATGCCTTAACTGATGATAAATCCCATGTTTTTACGGATTGGGGTGATGGGAAAAGACATGAACGCCCCTTTAAAATTAAAATTCATAACTAGAATTTCGATTGACCTCTCACCATGATGCTCCAAAGCCTTCATCTCTATTCCACCATGATGCGTCACAATCGTGGTGACTTGTTATTTTTGAAATCCAAACATGGTCCAAACCTCATCCGCAAAATCCAAAACTTACCCGAGACATGCTACTTACACCCCTGAACATGAATTAACTCAAAAATTTATGTATCGGGATCAGGAAGGTCACTTTAAAAATCATCGATGTTAATAGGCCAAAAATAAAGCTAAGTCCTCAACTCTTAGCTAAATTTTCAGGTTCTAAGCCTCTTGTACATGCTCTATGGGTTGAACTAAGATAAGACTAATACAGGGTTTTACAATATCTTCCTCTTGGGAACTTTTGTCCTCGAATGAGACTGATTAAGCTAAGGAATACCAAGGTATTGAGAGTATATGCTGAATGTGCATAACTGAAAACATGATTACATGACTGAGCCTGAACATGATACATGAACTGAACTGATTTCATGAATGCATGAAATGACATGAGAATAATTATAAGCCTAAGATAGAAATGGGAGAGTCATCTTATGAGTAACCATTACCTCAAGCTAGATTCGGTTTCGTGAAAAAAAGTTGAGAGATTTAGTACATGAAAACTCAGGGGTATTACAACATCTCCCCCTTGGATAGTTTGTCCCCCGAATGATACTAATTTGTCTGGAATACTAAGGAAAGACTAAGATGATGCACAGGACACTTATGGACTAAATCATGACTTAATTTCAAGAATATGAAACTGATGCATGATGCATGAACTGTGTTGAATTTGCTAATTTCCCTGGATGCAAATATTTTGCCTCTTGAAATAGCCATATTTATGAGACTTTGGATAGTATGACGTGATGGAAAGATGGAAAACAAAAATAAAAGAAACTTGTCTGTCTGATAGCTAAACTAGATTACTGGCCATACGGACTAACTCATATGGAAAACTTATATTCAACTGGAGCATTTCTTCAATACTCTTCGTAAGAAGTTCTAATAACATTAGAGAGTAGAGAATCTTGGGTATGACCTAAATAAGACATCTGCATATAGAATCCCAACATGGCTATAATTTTGTGACATAGAACATAGGACTATGAAACATAAGCTGGGGATAGAATTGCTATGCCTTAGACCATGCAACTGCTACTTTTAAACTTAACATACTCCCCAACTACTCCCTTACTATACACTCCCCTTTAATGCAGCACTTCACTTGAGGCTACTTATAATCTTCACTTGGGCACTGATATCTCTACCTACTGAAGTCTAAGCTGAACTGAATTCTCTCACTATGTTCAAGCCTACTCGAATCTACAAAATGCACATGTAACATTGTAATACTAGTCTGAATCATGAATTCAATGCATCCTACATTGTTCATAACTTCTTATCTCATGAATAATTATTATTACCACTTCAGTAACTATATTCAACCTCTTACTAGACATTTACTAATGCGCAATGCATTCATCCCCATATGTACAAACATGACATTCAAGCTTATATTCATAACCACATATGCTCTTCTAAACAAACACCCATAAAAATATCTTTCTCATATCCTCCAAACCTCTATCATTAATAACTTCCATGCGCTACCCCAAGAAAACACACAAAATTTTAACTAACCATGACATATATCAAAAAATTAGCCTCAATATCACTTCAAACTTACAACCTTAGCTAAAACAAGCATACAATAAGATTTCATCAACAAGAAGCATTTAATATCTCCCATCTAAATAATTGTTCATCACTACTATCATTTCATAATAGAGGTCATTGAAAGGTTAATACATGAGGACCTGAAGCATGAATGAATGTTGTACATAATTTGACACTTAAATGAGGCCCAAGGAATAAAATATTAACATCATCAGTTCATAAAAAGATCTAAACTGAGGATACACATGACATAATATGAATTTCATTGATCATTAGAAGTGTCGCATGAGTCATGGGAACTAAGAAGACTGTAAAACATGAATACATGAGTCATGTGTTGCATGACCTGAGTTTGGAGTTCATAAATTTATGGAATATAGTTCAAACTGCTGGGTAATTTGGAACCCCTTATACTAGGAACTGGAAGCATATATGAATTTTCTATAAATTGCATAAATATGAGTTATGATCATAGGGATGACTTGTAAGGAATGAGTACATATCGCAATAACAGAAGTATAAAACTTTTCACTGAGGTGAGAATGGGCTGGGCATCATCCTCCCTTACTACTATTCTATAACATGCCGGCATCACTACTAGAATCTGAGAGCCTGACCTGGTTTTCTTGTTCGATCATCTCCCCCTTAGCTTTAAGCCATCACTTTAAGTCCGTGGAACCATTTTAAATAAATCTAAACTAAACTGTAATCACTATACTCTAGATTCTAAGACACAACAATGCACATAAATACTATACTTACCCTGAAAGACTACACCCACTGCTTCTTCTGATACATAATTCTTAGATTTCTATAGCCTAAAAAATTATCATACAATAACTTAAACACTTACTAACTTAGAATCTTCCTAAGTATCACCATATCATGAGTTCACACCATCTAGAGTTTCAACTCTCCTTTCTATTAGCTCAATCTTCCAAGATTCAAACTTATATTGTTACACTTAACATGGATATCCCCAAACCTTTGATGAACCATACCAACCTTTATCATTACCTACTAATATCATATACCTAGTTTTATATTTCTCCCTAAACCATGAGACTTACCATTACACCTGGAGATCTAATGTTAACATGCTATAGCCCATAGCTTAGCTGGTAAGAATATAAATTACTATATTACTAGCTTCATTTAAGCTTATCAACTCAAGGGTACTATAAAAGTGAACCCACACCATCACACTTAACTTAAATTTATTTCACACGCTATTTCCAAGCCTACTAATTTGCCCTTCATATGACTAGCCCCATGGATACTAAATTTAGATATGGCTGTCCCCACTTTACTGCCGCTAAAATTTTGAGTTCGTGCATCTACCTCTAGTTCATATGATATCATAGGGTTCTAAGAAGGGATTTGAAAACATATTTGACCCCTAAGCACTGAGGTACTACTCGTTCATTCAAAGACTGGTTCGTTTGCGAACTAAAAATGAATAACTCTGTTTTTACAGTCAACTAAAGCATAGCATGAATGGAGCCAATCCATGTTGAGCATAACATCAACATCAATTATCTCTACTCCACAAGGTCAACTAAGGTGACCTTCAGGGATATTGTGACTGGATAGTTCCTGTATACCTGCTTGGCTATAATAGAGACACCTACTGGGGTAGACACTTAGAAGGGTTCTGCTAAAGACTCAGGACTGACACCAAAATTAATAGTAAATAGGGGTTACAAAATAAAGCAAAACTTTGGGGTCTAGAGTGCATAACTGTAAAAGACCTGTAACGTACCCTTAACTATGTCAGGATAACTTTCCTGATCATGTCGGGACTAGAGTGCATAAAGTCTATTTTAGCTCTGACCATTGGTGGCACTGGAAGTGGCACCCTGCTGAGTCGGCCGATCGGCTGGAACTTGGGAATGACTATGCTGACTATGCTGACCCACCTGGGGGCATTCCTTAACCCTGTGGCCTATCTCACTATATCCAAAACACAAACCACTACCAACCCTGCATACACCCTGTTGATTCCTACCACACTTCCCACAGAGAGGATTAGTACAACCACTCTTTGACTTTGACTTAAAACTACCTGTTCTGGACCACTTATTCCTTCTTCCTTTCTTCTTACGCTTCTCCTCCCCACTATATGGAGCATGAAACATAGGCCTAGATAGGACACTAATCAACTGATTGTTCTGAGCAACTACTAAATAAGCTAAGGTGGTGAAAGTAGCTTTGAATTCAGCGTGAGAGACATGCTCATTCAGGGAATCTTCCTAAATAGGCAAATGTGCGGGTTGCTTCCCATTCCTTCTTCCATTATTACTATTAGGAGGAATTGTCTATAAAGGAAAGAAAGAGTAATTTAGAAAAAGAGTATTAAATAGTGCTTAGGCTCATTTGTATAACATGAATACTGAAAGAAGGGAAACCTTTCCTAAAACATCTTGTAGCCTCTTGTCCATAAATGTGGCGCGCTTTACACCCATGCACAAGTCTCTAATCAATGCGGATTTTAGACCTCTTAGGATACTTTAAAATCTTAGGCTCTGATACCAAGTTTGTAATGCCCCGGGAGTACACTCTGGATGCCACACAATGTTTATGGTCTCGAAAGACCACAAGCTAACCCATGAACTAGTACCTGCCGTAATCACTGAATAATATACTTATAATAAAAGACATACGTGAAAATAACTGAAGGTTCATAAGGTTTTAAGTACTAAAATTAATACAACTGAATACTCAAGTCTGAAGTATAAATGAATATACTAAAAAGGTCAGGTATTTATTGTTCAATTATGCTACCCCATCAAGAAACTCCCTAACATAACTAGAAAGGATGTCGAGAAGTTCTCATTCCTTAGTAGGATGGTGGAGGATGGTATGAACCCCTAGATATTTGGAGATGTTACCACCAGCTAGATATCTCCCTCCTATTTTATTTTATTATTGATTTGATTCGGGTTTCCCCTGTTTAGGGATTGTAACAAATAATTACTTTCTTTTATTTTCTTTTTCTTTTGATATTTAACTATTAGCTCTACTAATAATGTATCTTATCTTGTTAAGCATTTCGAGTTTATTTTATATCTTTAATTATCATGAATACAAGATTACCTTGGCAATGATTGCAAAATCACAAACATGGAGGGAGGGGTCCTGGCAGCTTACTACCTAGAACTGCTACCACAGTTTACATACCACTATAGTAGTAAAATTTCTAGTACAATGGTGTTAGTGCATTGGTAAAACTACCACTACAACAATACCTTCTAGTGGTTCTCTTTTTATTTTTACCACCCAATCTCTGGCCCCTTTTCTCATGATACTATCATATAGATATTTCTAACGTTTATAATCCATATATCTAATCAAATCCCAACTTGAGTACTTATTTTATCATCCCAACTATAATCGGTGCAATTTAAATTTAATAATTCCAGTAGGTATAAGAATATTCTCTCTTTTCTACTCATCCAATTGCCCACACACAAAATATTTCTCTTATCAAACGCTAGGAACTAAGTAGTTTGTCAGGATTCAGGTAGAAATTATGGAATACTTCAAATCACGAAGATATGAGACGTGTCTCAAATCATTGAAATAATGATACATCCTAATATCTCACCCAATTACTTTATTTCAATCGACACACATAATAATCATTTATGGTTAAGGGATTTAACCATTACACGATAAGTCATAATATACTAAGATTAGCAACACTCCATATTAAATATTCATAAAACATTACTTAAATGAAAGAATTACTTTAATACAATATTACGTAAAGTTCTCACATTATAATTCCACCTATATGCTTCTTAGTGTCCTCTATTGGTTGGAATATCTTGTTCTAACTATTTAATGTTAGTGAGATAGACCAACTTTTCCCAATTGTGATGGTTGAGATACCAATTTAAATCTACTAAACACTAATTGGACTCATCTCCAAGAGATAATACTGTATAGCATGATAGGAGAGAATAAAGTGAAATAGATTTCTAGATACCTCATAGCCTTCTACAAATTTGATGTGGATGTCAACATACTAATTTGGAAGACTACTCAATATTTTCTCTTATACTAGGAGACTAGTAACTTGGCTTTTGATACCATCTTGTCATGATAAAATTCACAAATCATGCATACACCTACCCATTTCTATCCTAGATAGGAGAACCCTTACCACCCAACTATTTATCAATGCAGAAGTTAAACTAATTCTTATTTCAAAATAATTCAATACAGTGAAATCATAAAATAATTCAGATTCAATATATTTTATAAGTAAAAATAATGTGGAACGTAGATAAAAGTGAATCCCGAGAACCTAACCTAAACCGATACAAGAGCTCTAAACATGGAATAGGGAAATCTATAAAACAACACCCATGTAGAATTGAGAGGCAAGGGTTGTTGGAGAATGATCATCGTCACTTCTACAAAAACCCTAACTGACCTGCAACATATATATAACCCTAAAAGAAGATATAATAAGTGTAGTATCAGTATAACTAAACATATTAGTAGGCATCATCGGCCGGCCTAGGTTAGAAAAAAAATAATAATAGCAAATAGGAAATAAATTTTGTCCTTGACCAAGGTTCTAGTTATTAAGCCCATTCTTATAAGTATTATTACTTACACTTGACCTCTTTGTGACCTAACTGCCATTTAATATTTTTGTATATCTTTTTCCTTGATAATTTACAATGTTATTTTAGATTTTATGTAGCATTTCTTCAAGACCACTGATAGTAGCCAGGTTTTTCATCATTTGTAATTGGCATATCATATCTACTCAGTATATTCAAAGTACTGATTACATACTTTCTTGCGCTATATTTTCTTATAATATAGGTTCTGACTCTCAACATCCAGATTGTGCTTAGTATGATTTTGCACCATATTAGCAGCAGTGTATGGTGAGTCCTTGTAATTTAAGGGACAATTATTAGTCTTTATTTTCAATAATTTTTTTCTAGTTTCAGACAGTGGAGTTAGCTGGGGGCTTGTTCCATCAACTCATCTGATTTAGAGGCTTTCAAACAAATAGTTATATTTTTTGCATATTGATTATGTCAGACAATATTGGTCTTAGTATCTAGCAGTGATTTTGATTTTATTATAATCAGGTCATTTTAAATTGGTTTTCCTTAGTATCTCATTATTTTGTTCACCATTCTTAGAGTTTTGCCAGGCCATAGGTTAGCATAGGGTTACTTATGACTCTTAGTATCGTTCTATGACTAGGGGTTAGTCTTGATTCTTGTAAAAACTTGGTATTTAGATCCAGCTTTAAAGTGCCATAGGGTGTCTAAAAGCCACATTAAGTTGACTCTTGTTTATGGATGTGAAGCACGCCACACTTATGAGTGAAAGGCTATGAAAAATCTTAGGAAAAGTTTCACTTATTTCATATTCATAGAGTGCGATAGATTCTGAACTCTATTGAAATATTCTTCTAAATCATCCTCTATGTGTTTATAGAAAATACCTCCTGAGAGAATTAACAGAAGGAGGAATGGGAACCAAAAAGCACTGCCAGTAACTCCAGCAAATCTTCTAAATGAAAAAGTCTCCCATGCTGAGTATAGGGATATTTTTATAGCATTATCCTAGTAAATGATAACCCAAAATAACAAACAAGTTGTGGCACCATCTAACCCAACTGTGAATAGGGTGATAGACATAGTCTAAAACTTCAGTCAGATGAATCCTCTAGTAATCTTTGGGTCTATGTCCTAAAAGGATCCATAGGAGTTCTTGGATAGTATTCAAAAATTTACTAAAATTAGGGGTGTCACTTCAAACAAAATTGTTGATTTGGCTGCTTATCAATTGCAAAAAGTGTCTCGCACATGGTTTAAGTAATGAAAGGATGATAGAGGTGCATATGCAGGATCAATTAAGTGGGATAGTTTGTTGCTTCATTTATGAAAAGGTTCTTCCCACTTGAGTTTAAGGAAGACAAGGTACTGGATTTTTTGAACTTGAAAAGGGGAAACATGAGTGTGACATAGTATTCTCTTAAGTTTAATTAGTTGGCAAGATATGCTCCAGCTATGGTTGTTGAATATAGGGCCCCAATAAGCAAATATGTATCAGGTGTTTCTGAGGATGTAGTCAAAGAATATAGAATGAATATGTTTGTTAAGGAGATAGACATCTCTAGACTGATGGTCTATGCTCAATAGATTGAAAAGAGCAAAATAAAAGAGAAAGAAATGGAGAGTAAGATAACCAAAATTGAAAGCTTTAATTTCTCTTAGTATAGGTCAAATGGTGGTGATTGTTCTTAGTTTTGCCAAAAATCTTTAGATCCAGCCCCATCTTCTTCTAGTGCTCTAGTACCTAATTTTAGGTAGAATACTCGAGATATTGCACTAGGCTCAGTATTAGGGTAGTATGAATAGTGTTTGTACTAACCTAGTTTTAAAGAAATATGGTAGGAACCACAAGTGTGAGTGTATGACCGGTAGTGATGCTTGTTTTGGGTGTGGCTAATTAGGCCACAAATTGAAGAAATTCCTAGTGGCTCATAGAGAGGTAAGAATGCTCATCATAAAAGTTAATATAACTCTTCAACAGCTCTAGTAGGTCGCCCAACTTAGTAAGGTGCCACATCTAGAACACCTAGTGGACAACATCAGAGTAGATTTAATGCCTTTTAGACTCAAAGGAATTAGGAGGGTTCTCTAAATATGGACAGTGGTATATTGCAAGTTTTTCATATCCATGCTTATGCATTGTTAGATATCGAAGCCACACTTTCCTTCTTGGCCCCCTATATAGTAGTAAACATTAGTGTCAACCTTGAAAACCTCTCATAAACCTTTTCAAGCTCTACTCCAGTGGGTAATTTAGTCATAGCCAGACGAGTATAAAGAAATTACTAATTCACTATATCCCAAAAAGTTACTTCAATCGACTTTGTAGAGTTGGACAAGACAGATTTTGATATTATTCCTGTCATGGATTGACTCTACTTTCTCTATGACTCAGATGATTTTAGAAATGAAGTAGTCCAGTTTTAGTTTCCAAATAAGCTAGTATTAGCATGGAAGAGTAGTACCTAAGTGCTTATACGACAGTTTGTCTCTCACCTTAAGGAAATAAAAATACTCTTCAAAGGGTGCATCTATTATCTTGTTCGGGTTATGGATTAAAAGTTTGAGACCCCAACTTTTAATTCAGTTCCATTAGTAAATGAATTTCCATAAGTGTTTCTTGAAGATATGCCTGAAGTTCCAGCTAAATAGGAAATTGACTTTAGAGTAGATCTCCTTCCAGATACCCAACCTATTTAAATTCTACCTTATAGAATGGCTCCAGTTGAACTTAAAAAATTAAAGGAACAATTAAAAGATCTCCTAGAAAAGGGTTTTATAAGGCCTAGTGTCTCTCCATGGGATGCTTCAGTTCTTTTCATGCGCAAGAAAGATGGTTCTTTTAGAATGTTCATTGACTATCGCTAGTTGAAAAAGGTGACAATAAAGAATAAGTATCCTATTCCTGAGATTGATGACTCGTTCAACTAACTTTAGGGTGTCAATCTTTTTTAAGTAGACCTTAGATCCGACTATCATCAGCTTAGAGTAAGAGAATATGACATTTCAAAGACATTCTTCAGAACTTAGTATGGTAAATTTAAATTATTGTTAAGTCTTTTGGACAGACGAATGATCCAACAACATTTATGGATTTGATGAACCAAGTTTTCAAGAAATACTTGGACATTTTCGTTATAGTATTCATAGATGACATCCTTGTTTACTCTCGGAGTGAGGATGAATATGTAGATTATTTGAGAATTGTCTTGTAGACTATCAAAGATCACCAACCTTTTGCTATGTTTAATAAGGTGAGTTTTGGTTGAAATCAATAACATTCATTTGTCATATCATATCTATTTAAGGCATTGATTTGATCCCTAAAAGACTGAAGCAGTGAGAAACTGGCCTAGGCCCGTCTCTCCGTCAAATATTAAGAGTTTCTTAGGTTTAGCTGAATACTACAGATGGGTTGTTGAAGGATTTTCCTCTATTTATTCTCCCATATCTAGACGTACATACATTAAAGTCAAATTACTTTTTTTGATTTTTGTAATAACAATTTCCAGGAGTTGAAGTTCGACTCTTCTCTACTCCAGTTTTGACTCTTCCAGAGGGTTCAAATAGTTTTGTGGTTTACTGTGATGCTTCTATAGTTGGAATTGATTACGTGTTAATACAACAGGGCAAGGTTATAACATATGCCTCTAGAAAAATCAAACCTCATGAGAGGACTACCCGACTCATGATCTTAAGTTATCAACAATTCTTTCTGCCTTAATGATTTGGAGGCATTATCTTTATAGGGTTCATGATGAAGTCTTCCCTAATCAGAAGAGTCTTCATTATGTCTTTAGCCAGAATGATCTAAATCTTCATTAGAGAAGGTGGCTAGATTTATTGAAGGATTATGATATGAGTGTCTTGTACCATTCAGGTAAAGCAAATATTGTGGCCGACACTCTTAGCAAATTATCTAGATGGAGTGTTTTTCACATTGAGGATGAGAAGAAATAGTTAGTTTGTGAGGTTCACCAACTTGCTAGGTTAGGATTTTGGTTGGTTGATTCAACCGAAGGTAATATCTTGGTTTAGAATAGTTTTAAATCTTCATTGATAGCTGAGGTAAAGGAAAAGCAAGATAGTGATCCTATTTTGCTTAGGTTGAAAGAAACAGTCTAGAGTCAGAAGGTTGAGGTTTTCTCCCAAGGGAGATAGTGTTCTTCATTGTCAGGCTAGACTATGTGTTCCGGATGTAGATGACTTGAGACAGTAGATTCTAGTAGAAGCTCACGGTTCTCGATATTCGATTCACCCAAGAGCTACTAAGATGTATTGTGATTTATAGGAAGTCTATTGGAGGAATGATCAAAACAAGATATTGTAGAATTTGTGGCTAAGTGTCTAAATGTCTAGTAGCTTATTGTTGAACACCAGAGACCTGGTTGTTTGATTCAAGAAATCAACATTTATACATAAAAGTAGGAAGTGGTTAATATGGACTCTATTATAGGGTTGCCTTATACTTGTCGATAATATGATTCTATTTGGGGTATTGTGGATCAAATGACTAAGTCATCCTATTTCTTGCCAAGCAACACTTCATATTTAGCCAAAGATTATGCTAAACTCTATCTTAGGAAGTTTGTAAAATTGCATGGAGTCCCATTGATCACATTTAAATAGTGTTTCCTAATTTACCTCTCAATTTTGGAAGACGTTTCAGAAGGGTCTTGGTACCCAAGTTCATCTTAGTACAACTTTTCACTCGCTGAGAGATGGTCAGGCAGAGGGAACTATTTAGACCTTAGAGGAGATATTGACCGCATGCGTGATTGATTTCAAGGGTAGTTGGGATGATTATTTGCCTTTGATTAAGTTTGCTTATAATAACAGCTAACACTCCAATATTCAAATGGCCTCATTTGAAGCACTTTATGGTAGGATGTGTATATCTCCTATTAGTTGGTTTGAGTTTGGTAAAACTGCTTTAATAAGGATAGATTCAGTACATGAGGAGATGGAAAAACATTTAGTTTATTAAAGAAAGGTTGAAAATCTCTCAGAGTCATCAAAAATCCTATCCAAATGTGCAGAGAAGGGAGATTGAGTTTTTTATTAATGATCATGTCTACTTGAAGGTTTTGCCCATAATTGGGGTGAAGAGACTTGATAAGAAAGCTCAGTCCCTGCTATGTTGGTCCTTATAATTATGGGAGTAGTTCGGCTATCTCCCCTTGCTGAAAGGGCCCTAGTGTGTGTTAGCCACATTAACCAGAGGTATCAAGGAAGACCAGGGAATGCCCCTACCCCACGCCAATCCAAGATACAAATATATATATATATATATATATATATATATATATATTAATAGTGTGAACTTTGCACACAGTCATCAAGACCAACCCTCAGGTCGACAAATATGAGGTTTTAATACAAGTCATTCAAGGCCCACACCTTTATGACATAGCTACATAAACCCTATTAAGCCCAATTAAAATAAGTTTCACATAACCCAATCATTAACCACGGAATCATACATTAAGGAACACCACAAGTATCATCATATCGTGTACTTGGAAGCTTATAATTATGCCATCACAATTCCATTAACTTGGGGGAATGCCTCGACCCCCTTTGTTCATTAATCAAGTTGGAAGAATGCCTCGACCTCATTCTATTAACAAATCAATTTGGGGCAAATGCCCGAACCACCTTGTTAGTTAAATCAAAACATAGAAAATAAAGATTTCAAAATCTATGTTCATTGTTTAATCATTTCTGCAATGTAATAGTATGGTTCATGAGTCAAACAAAGAGACCATTCCATAATTCAAAACAATTTATAAAAGTTGGTTGAGGTAATACAATTGTTCAAAACTAATTTCTAATTTCAAAGAATCAATTTGGAGGATTACCTTGACCTCCATTCCAATTCCCACATCCATGTACCCTATTAGTTCAAAAACACTCAATTCAAAGCCTGAACAATTCATGAAAACCATGGGAGAACAATTCAAGAATCAACCATTCCAAAACCCTCAACCTATATAAAAACCCATATTCAAATTTATATAATTAAACCATTTAAAACACAAGGTTTTTCTAAAAAAAAGATTTTGGAAAGAGTAACATGCTTGAAAGTATCAAAACTATGAAGAGAAATCATCCCTGAGAGCCCAAAGTGACCAATTTCTTGAAAACGCTAAGTGTTCTAGACCTTGGGGATTTGAAAGAGGTTGAGAAGTTATTTTTGATTTGTTTCAAAGTGATAATGATACCCTAAACGGGTTTTAATTTGTGGGTCATGATTGAAGAAGAGGGGAAATATTCAATGTGCCCTTAGTGAAAGCACTGAAAAATTGTCACCCAGTCGATACGGGCGACCTTACTACTCTTAGGGTCACCTTACGACTTCTGACCTCCAGTCATAGTCTGGAAGCATCAATGGGCATCCACACTGGTAAGGTTACGATTAGGGTCCTACAACCCGTAATAACACTCTACGAATCATAGGGAGAGTCGTTATATAGGCAGTAAGCCCATAGGTCAAGAAATTTTCAAGGACCAAAACTCGGGCTGTTTCATTCTCCCCTCCTTAGGATTATTCATCCTCAAATACTGACGTCCTTTGGAACGATTTACCACAGAAAAAAACCCACACTTAGCTTTAACAAATACAAAAAACAAAGATGTCAAGGAAATCATAATTTCCCTTAACGAAGTCAGAAAATAAAGATGTTAAGATTAACACATACCTTAAGCACAATTATCCAAAATGGAGAACAGATTGGACTTCATGTCCTCTTAGGCTTCCTAAGTATCTTCTTCGACCTAATGATTCCTCCATAGAACTTTCACTGAAGCCACATCCTTGGTCCTCAGACAATGGACTTGCTTACCCAAAATCTTAATCAGGACTTCCTCATAAAACAAGGAAACCAAAATGCCAACACTCTAAAAAGGAACAACCAACGAAGAATCACCCATGCACTTCTTCAACATTGAAATGTAAATGACCGAACGAGTGGAACACAACCTAGACGGCAACTCCAACTCATAATCCATAAGGCCCACACGCCTCAAAACATGAAAAGGACCAACATACCATGGACTAAGCTTTCCTTTCTTTCCAAGATACATTACTAATTTTATGGGAGATACCTTCAAGAACACCAAATCATCCATATTAAACACCAACCCTCTAACTCATATCCACATAGAACTTTTGGAGACTTTGGGTGGCCTTAAGTCTATCCCAAATCACCTTTTCCATGTTTTGCTGAACTAAATCGGGACTGAATAACCTATTCTCACCAACCTTAAACCATCAAATAGGAGACCAAAACCTTCTACCATAGAGGGCTTTGAAAGGAGCAATCCCAATACTAATGTGAAAACAATTATTATGTGCAAACTCTATAAGAGGAAAATGACAAACTAAGCTTTTACCAAAATCAAACACACAAGACCTTAGCATATCTTCCAAAGTTTGAATTGTCCACTCCACTTGACCATCTATTTAAGGATGAAAAGTAGTGCTAAGGTTCATCATAGACCCCAGACCTCTCTGGAAAGAATGCCGAAAATGAGATGAGAACTATATACAACAATCAGATGTAATAGAGATAGACGAACTATGCAACTTGATGATTTCCTAAAGGAAGACCTTGGCATAATCTTCAGCAGAATAAGTATTCTTCACTAGCAAGAAGTGAGCGGACTTAGTCATCCTATTGATGATAACCTAAATCAAATCAAACTGATTTCAATATTATGGAAGACCGATAATGAAATTCATATTGATCACTTCCCACTTCCACATGGGAAACACAATCTTATGACCCACCATTGCGTAGAGTATCAAATAATATTTCCAATGATATGTGGATCATCCAAAATGGACATCCGAGCGATGAGTTATGAACATTCCAATCGAATCGTGAATAGTAGTAAACAGTAAAACGTGTAGGAAAAAGTACTGAGGCCTAGCGTATTGTTGCTCCAAATTTAAATAATCATAACTCCTTGTACATAATGATATGGTGATCTACTATATATCAAAGGAAAGCTCTTCGAGTCCTCTTTCTAACAAAATTGGTTTCATCCAATTTTTATATTGGAGAAAAAAGTTATGGTCGATCTACTTCAGCCTATCAAAAGTGAATTTTTGGGTCAAATTTAAATGATCATAAATCCTCATACACAATGATCTGGATGAGATACTATATATCAACGGAAAGATGTGAGAGTTCTCTTTCTAATGGAATTGGTTTCGTCTAATTTGGATATCAGAGTAAAATGTTATGGTTGATCTACTTTAAACTATCAAAACAGTCCACCAAAGGACAAATTTGAGAATTATTTGATTTTTAGGGGCGTTTTGGTCATTCCCCCAACCCAAAATCTGTCCAAACCATATTAAAGCCTATTAGAAGCATTATATGTTACATTTCAGCAAATTCCCTCAAAAATAAAACCCTAAGCTCCTACATCCAACTTCAAGAACCTCCAAAGTTCACCATTAATTCTTCAAATTTATTCAAGATTCCAAATTCCTAGTTCAAGAACTCCAAGAAACATCATTCAAAGGCATAATTAACATCTCAAAAATGAGTATCGATCTAAAGTTCATCATTCAAGGTATGTGAGATTTATCAACAAGAAAACTCTTTCGTTCTTGTGTCCAAAGTAATTTTCTTTACAAAGGCATGATTTTTATTTGATTTTTTATGAATTTGAAGCATAAACCCATATCTTATGATGATTATTATAAAATCTTGATGTTTATGATTTTGAAAGATGAATTTACATGTGGGAAGACATAAAGCATGAATCTTGAACGATATTTATCATGATTTTGATATTTGGATCGTGAATCCCCATTGGAAATTGTGTTTTTTAGAAAGTGTGTGTTATAAGCACGTTGATGTTGAATATTTAAGATATTTTGAATGATTTGACCTTTTGGTCTTAATGGAGTTGTTTTGAACTCGAGTGTGAAATAAATCCATAATGTGGTTGATTTTGATAGATGGAAAGCATGATGGCTCTCGATGTATATTTATATATTACTAAAATTATTTAATTATGGATTGTCTTTAAAATAATCTGAGCTATGTCCGGGATAAATCTTTAGCACTGTTTGGGAGGTATAAAGAGACCTTACTTCCCTAGAACTACGTGCCCTCATAGGAGTGAGCCTGAGGCTGATTTATATAGTAATCACTAGGTTGTGTGGATTTGATATCGATATTCCTACTCCGATGGCAAGGATAGGATGCCTCTCCCCAACGTGGGTTGTATGTTGGACTCCATATAGCTCACATGGTTTATGTCGATTATAGGATCTCCAGTGTGTGTTTTCTTCCTTGTGTCTATGGTGAATGGTGAAGTGATTTGAAAGTGGAATTGTGAAAGTTATTCTTTGGAAAGATTTAAATGATATTTACATTATGAGAATTGATATTCTTGATGAACTGAAAGCGATTGACAAATTATACGATGACTCACATGTGTTATTGTACTTATTTCATCCTCTCATGATTATGATGATTTTCTTTGTGCTATGTGAGTCTTTCATACATCCTGCATATTTCTTATAAATATTTATGATGATGATGTTTATACAACTACTTACACCCCCATATACTCGGTTCCTTTCCATGGTACTGACCTACATCTTCGAATGTATGCTGTATTTTCTCGGAATATAGGTTCAGGTGCTTAGTTCTAGGTTCGACAGTAATTTTTTGGGCACGCTGTTCTACATCATCTATTATGGTAACTCCTCATATTCTAAGGACGTGATGTCTGATGTTGGTTTCACAAAATTATTTACATTTGATAACTGAGTATGAGTCAGTTGGGGTATGTCTCAATGGCTCGCTAGTTTTATTAATTTTCTTAGAGGCTTGTCAGACTAGTATAGATGTTGGGAGTTGACTAATAAGTCGTATTTTGTTATCTTTCTAAAATTCTTTTATTCATGGATGATGATTAGTCTGTTGATATTTGAGGGTTATTTATGGAAACCCCATTGATTTGTGTTGAACTGAATAAAAATGTCTCAAAGGGTTAGCTTGGGGCTACTCGTAGCCTCAAGCATCGTGTAATGCTTCGAGACCCATTTTTTGGGGTGTTACAAACTTGGTATCAGAGCCTAAGGTTTTAAGGTGTCCTACGGAGTCTAACAAGCCGTGTTAAGTAGAGTGTTGATCATCGGTGTGTAGTGCGCCACATCTATGAGCAGGAGGCTACAAGGCATTTTAGGAAAAAGTGTGATTCTTTCTTTCAGAAGTCTATCATACTTAAAGTGTCTCTCTCTGCTATTGATTCGTGGTCTGCTCTTTCAGAAATATGTATCCACGTCAAGCGAGAAGAAATAATGATGGTCAACAACCTCAACCCACTGACCCATTGAATGAAATGGTGTCTCATGCTAAATTTTGGGCAGCCTTTCAGGCACTGGCCTAAGCTGTTACTACAAATGTTCAGGCCAACCCGGCCCCAGCTCCACAGCCGTAGGGAGGTGATTTAGCTACTGCCAGGATTTGTGACTTCATGCAGATGAATCCACCAGAATTTTATGGTTCCAAGTCTGATGAGGATCCACAGTTGTTTTTAGAGGAGGTGCAGAAGATTACTCAGGTGATGCATGTATCTGAGGAACATAGTGTGGAGTGGGCTGCGTATAGGTTAAAAGAACTTGCTTATGACTGGGTTGTTTCTTGGAGGAAAGGTAGAGGTAAGGGAGCTATCCCTATAACTTGGCATGAGTTCCAGGATACATTCCTGGATAAGTTTTTCCCTTTGGAGATGAGAGAGGCGAAGGTAGAAGAGTTTATTAACTTGTGACAGGGCTCTATGACTGTTAGGTAGTACTGTCTAAAGTTTAATCAATTGGAAAAGTATGCTCCTAACTTAGTGGCTAATAATCAGGCTAGTATGAGTAAGTTTGTGACTGGAGTGTCCAGTTATGTGGTTAAGGAGTGTAGGTCTGCTATGCTGAATAGTGAGATAAATCTTTCTAGGCTGATGACTCATGCCCAACAGATTGAGGTAGAAAAGATTAAGGAGAGAAATAGAATAAGAGGGAATAAGAGAGCTAGGTCCGAGCAGCACGAATAGGGTCAGACTAAATCACAGGGAGGGAGTCGCCCTCAGTATTAGGATCATTTATCTATGCCAGCACCTTCATCTGCTAGTGCTCCTATTCCTAGAGGTAGGCAGGAGTAAGGTAGTAGTTCATATGCATCTAGGTCCCAGTACAGTGCTGGCAGTAGGCCAAATTATCCCCTATGTCCTATGTGTGGTAGGGCTCATTTAGGTGAGTGTTGGCGTAAAAATAAGGGTTGTTTCCGGTGTGGTGACATGGGTCATAGAGTTAGAGATTGTCCACAGGATGGACAAGGGCGTCGTGACTATCGCCCTCAGACCCAGACTCAAACTGTTATTGCTCCAGTTCCAGCGACTCACCCAGCCCCAGCTCAGGGCGCCTCTTCTAGCAATGCTGGTGGGCAGAGCCAGAATAGATTCTATGCTTTACCGTCCCACCAAGAACATGAGGACTCTCTTGATATTGTTACTTGTATGCTTTGTATATTTCAGTTTGATGTGTATGCTTTGTTGGATCCTGGATCCACTTTCTCATATGTTACACCCTTGATTGCTGTGAATTTTGAAATAAGTCCTGAGATTATTCCTGAGCCTATCCTAGTTTCTACCCCAGTGGGTGATTCAATTATTGCCCAAAAAATGTATAAAAAGTGTCCTGTTACCGTTCTTCATAGAGTCTTGTTGGCTGATCTGATTGAGTTAGACATGGTAGATTTCAATGTGATTTTGGGTATGGACTGACTGTGTTCTTCTTATGCCTCTGTTGATTGTCGGACCCGAGTGATCAAGTTTCATTTTTCAAGTGCATCCGTGTTTAAGTGGTCTGGGAATTCTGTGTCACCCAAGAGTTATTTTATCTCTTACCTGAAAGCTAGAAAGCTTATTTCCAAGGGGTGTATTTACCATTTGGATAAAGTCAAAGACACTAAGTCTGAGACCCCAACTCTCCAGTCTGTTAACGTCGTCAATGATTTTTTTTATGTCTTTCCGGATGATCTCCCAAGGATACCTCCTGATAGAGAGATAGAGTTTAGGATTGATCTTCTTCCTGATACTCAGCCTATTTCTATTCCTCCTTACCATATGGCCTCTGCTGAACTTAAGGAGTTGAAAGAGGAACTCAAAGATCTACTAGATAAGGGGTTTCATAAGGCCCAGTATTTCTCCTTGGGGTGCTCCAGTGTTGTTTATAAGAAAGAAAGATTGCTCTTTGCGTATGAGCATTGATTACCGCCAAATGAATAAAGTCACCATAAAAAATAAGTACCCCCTTCTGAGAATAGATGATTTGTTTGACCAATTGCAAGGTGCAAGCTATTTCTCAAAGATAGACCTTCGTTCTGGCTATCATCAAAGTTAGGGAGTGTGACATCCCGAAAACCACTTTCTGAACTCGTTATGGCTATTTTGAGTTTCTTGTTATGTCTTTCGGGTTAACTAATGCCCCAGCAGCTTTCATGGACCTCATGAATCGAGTGTTCAGACCATATCTAGATATGTTTGTCATAGTGTTCATCGATGATATACTGGTGTACTCCCGTAGTGAGGATGAATATTCTGATCATCTTCAAACTGTCTTGCGATCCCTTAGAGATCACAAGTTGTTTGCCAAGTTCAGTAAGTATGAGTTTTGGCTAAGGTCAGTTGCTTTTCTGGGTCATATCATTTGTTTTGAGGGTATTAGAGTTGATCCCCAAAAGACTAAAGCTATTAGAAATTGGCCTAGACCTATTTCTCCAACTGATATCCAAAGTTTCTTGGGTTTAACTGGCTATTACCGCCATTTTGTTGAGGGTTTCTCCTCTATAGCATCTCCTATGACTCGGTTGACCCAAAAGAAAGTGAAGTTCTTGTGATCCGAATCTTGTGAGAAGAGTTTTTAGGAGTTGAAGACTAGACTCACTTCTGCCCCTGTTTTGACTTTGCCTGATGGTATTAATGGTTTTGTGGTGTACTGTGATGCTTCGAGAGTTGGGTTGGGTTACGTTTTGATGCAGAAGGGTAAGGTGATAGCTTATGCTTCTAGACAGTTGAAACCCCATGAGAAAAATTATCCCACCCATGACCTTGAGTTGGCTGCTGTTGTGTTTGCTTTGAAAATCTGGAGACACTATTTGTATGGTGTCTATGTTGATGTTTTCACTAATCATAAGAGTCTGCAGTATCTGTTTACCCAGAGAGAATTGAATCTTAGGCAGAGACGATGGTTAGAATTGTTAAAGAACTATGATATGAGTGTGTTATACGATCTAGGCAAGGCCAATGTTATGGCAGATACCCTAAGTAGAGTATCCATGGGTAGTGTTTCGCATGTGGTAGAAGGTAAGAAAGAGTTGGCTCGTGATGTACATCGTTTGGCTAGATTGGGGTTAGGTTGTTTGACTCTACTAAAGGTAGTATAGGGGTTCAGAGTTGTTCCGAATCCTCCTTGGTTTCAGAAGTAAAGGAAAACCAATACTTAGATGGCAGTTTGGTCAGACTGAAGGAGTCAGTCAAGACCAAAAAGTAGAGGTTTTCTCCCAAGGGGGAGATGGTGTGTTGAGATTTCAGGGTAGATTGTGTGTCCCGAATGTTGATGATCTAAGATAGAGGATTATGGTTGAAGCGCACGGGGTGTGATATTATATTCATCCTAGTGCCACCAAGATGTACCGAGACTTCTGGGAAATCTATTGGTGGAGTGGCATGAAGAAAGATATAGCAGCATTTGTAGCTAAGTGTGCCACATGCCAATAGGTTAAGGTTGAACTCCAAAGACCTGGTGGTATAATGCAAGAGTTTAGTATTCCCACCTGGAAGTGGGAAGAGATAAGTATGGACTGCTTGATTAGTTTACTTCCTTCCCGACGCCATCATAATTCCATTTGGGTCATGGTTGATAGGTTGACTAAGTCTGCTCATTTCCTGCCTGTTCATACTTTATATACTATTGAGGATTACGCTAGATTGTATATACGAGAGCTAGTCAGACTGCATAGAGTTCCTTTGTGTATCATTTCAGATAGGGGTACTCAGTTCACTTCGCAATTTTGAAAAGCTTTTCAGAAGGTTCTTGGTACCCAAGTACTTTTGAGTTCTGCTTTTCATCCGCAAACCAATGGTCAGGCTGAGCGGATCATCCAGACCTTAGAGGATATATTGAGAGCTTGTGCACTTGACTTTAAGGGAAGTTGGGATGATCACTTACCGTTGATAGAGTTTGCTTATAATAACAATTTCCACTCTAGTATTGGCATGGCTCCATTTGAAGCCTTATATGGGAGGAAGTGTAGATCACCCATAGGTTGGTTCGAGGTGGGTGAAGCGGCTGTGAGTGGTCCTGATTCGGTATTTGAGGCTATGTA
>NC_061121.1:97473210-97663522 GCF_002878395.1 Capsicum annuum
AAGCGGCTGTGAGTGGTCCTGATTCGGTATTTGAGGATATGGAAAAATTTAAGTTGATTAGGGAAAGGTTAAAAACTATGCAGAGTCGTCAGAAGTCATATGCGGATGTTAGAAGGAGATACCTCGAATTTAAAGTTGTGACCTAGTGTATCTGAAAATTTCACCCATAAGGGGGGGTGAAGAGATTCAGAAAGAAAGGGAAGCTTAGTCCCCATTATGTTGGTCCTTACAAAATTCTTAGCCATGTTGGTAAGGTAGCTTATGAGGTCGAGTTGCCTTCCTAGTTGTCCTCTGTTCATCCAATATTCCATGTCTCCATACTTAGAAAGCATATTAGCGATGCTGCGATAGTGGATTCCTCTGTGAGTGCTGACATTCAAGAAAATCTTTCTTTGATGAGATTCTTGATTTCAGTGTCCGAAGGCTAAGGAACAAAGAAGTTCCCTTGGTCAAGGTGTTGTGGCGAAACCAATCTGTTGAGGCTGCAACTTGGGAAGCTGAGGCGGATATGCGATCCAAGTACCCATACCTATTTTCCATGAGCTCCGATCAAGCCGAAGGTACCGTTCTTTCCTAAATCATGCACTTTTAATAAAAGTTGCAGTAGTTCAACTGTCATTTATTATGTGTTCAGCTGTAGTTTCTTGAATTTATGCATTCTATGTTGCATTCGGAGTGAGAAACAGTGTGGTGATGAGTCTAACGAATGGTTTCAGCTGTATGCTCTATTCCCTATCTAATCTTGGCATGTCTAGCATCATTCGAGGATGAATGATTCCAAGGGGGCGATGATGTAATACCCCGGGAAATTTTTTGTTGAAATTTTGTGCGTAAACGTGTTGGGTTCTATCTTCTAGAATGAATTATAAATTTTTTGTGCGTAATGTCTTAGATTATGACCCACCATTGCGTATATTATCAAATAATCTTTCCAACAATATGTGGATCATCCAAAACAGACACCCGAGTGAGAATTATGAACATTCTGATTGAATTGTGAATAGTAGTGAACAGTAAAACATGCAGGAAAAAGTACTGAGGCCTGG
The DNA here is from genome assembly GCF_002878395.1 of Capsicum annuum. Taxonomy (NCBI): domain Eukaryota; kingdom Viridiplantae; phylum Streptophyta; class Magnoliopsida; order Solanales; family Solanaceae; genus Capsicum; species Capsicum annuum. Next base: position 97,474,257 of record NC_061121.1, read on the forward strand.
CGTATTTTTTCTCCAACTTTAACTGATCATAAGTCCTTATACATAATAATCTGAGTGATCTACTATATATCAACAGAAAGCTCTGTGAGTCCTCTTTCCAATGAAATTGGTTTTATCTAATTTGTCTATAGGAGCAAAAAGTTATGGTTGATCTACTTCAGCCTATCAAAAGAGAATTTTTGGGTCAACTTTAAATGATCATAACTCCTCGTACACAATGATCTGGGTGAGATACTATATATCAATGGAAATATATGAGAGTCCTCTTTTTAATGGAATTGGTTTCATCCAATTTGGATATCGGAGTAAAACGTTATGGTTGATCTACTTCAGACTATCAAAACAGTCTACCAAAGGACGGATTCATGAATTATTCAATTTTTAAGGGCGTTTTGGTCATTCCCCCTCACCCAAAATCCATCCAAACCCTATATTAAAGCCTATTAGAAGAATTATATGTTATATTTCATCCAATTCCCTCAAAAAAAAAACCCTAAGCTCCTACATCCAACTTCAAGAACCTCCAAAGTTCACCATTAATTCTGCAAATTTATTCAAGATTCCAAGTTCCTAGTTCAAGAACTCCAAGAACCATATTTCAAAGCCACGATTAGCATCTCAAAAACGAGTATCGATCTAAATTTCATCATTCAAGGTATGTGGGGTTTTAACAAGAACTCTCTTTCGTTCTTGTGCCCAAAAGTAATTTTCTTTACAAAGGCATAATTTTTATTTGATTTTTTATGAATTTGAAGCATGAACCCATATCTTATGATGATTATTATGAAATATTGATGTTTATGATTTTGAAAGATGAATTTACATGTGTAAAGATATAAAGCATGAATCTTGAACGATATTTATCATGATTTTAATATTTGGGTCGTAAATACCCATTGGAAATTGTGTTTTTTTTTGAGAAAGTGTGTGTTATAAGCACGTTAATGTTGAATATTTGAGATATTTTGAATGATTTGACCTTTTGATATTAATAGAGTTGTTTTGAACTCGAGTGTGAAAGAAATCCACAACGTGGTTGATTTTGATAGATGGGAAGCATGATGGCTCCCGATGTATATTTATATATTACTGAAATTGTTTTGTTATGGATTGTCTTTAAAATGATCTGATTTAAGTTCGAGAGAAATCTTTAGCACGAGTGGGAGGTATAAAGCGACCTTACTTTCCTAGAACTAAGTGCCCCCGTAGGAGTAAGCCTGAGGCTGATTTATATAGTGATCACTAGTTTGTGTAGATTTGATATCGATAGTCCTACTCCGATGGCAAGGATAGGACGGATCTCCCCAACGTGGGTTGTACGTTGGACTCCATGTAGCTCACATGGTTTATGTCGGTTATAGGATCTCCCAGTGTGTGTGTGTTTCTTTGTGTCTATGGTGCATGGTGAAGTGATTTGAATATGGAATTGTGAAAGTTATTCTTTCGAAAGATTTGAATGATATTTACATTATGAGAATTGATATTCTTGATGAACTGAAAGCGATTGACAAATTATATGATGACTTATATGTGTTATTGTACTTATTTCATCCTCTCATGATTATGATGATTTTCTTCGGGCTATGTGAGTCTTTCATACATCCTGCATATTTCTTATAAATAATTATGATGATGATGTTTATAAAACTGCATACACCCCCATATACTTGGTTCCTTTCCATGGTACTGACCCACATCTTCGGATGTGGGCTGCATTTTCTCAGAATGTAGGTTCAGCTGCTCAGTTCCAGGTTCGACAGTGATTCTTTGGGCACGCTGTTCTACATCCTCTGTTATGGTGAGTCCTCATGTTCCGAGGACGTGATGTCTGATGGTTTTACGGAATTGTTTGCATTTGATAACTGATTATGAGTCAGTTGGGGCATATCTCGATGGCTCGCTGGTTTTATTGATTTTCTTAGAGGCTTATCAGACTAGTATAGATGTTGGGAGTTGACTAATAAGTAATATTTTGTTATCTTTCTGAAATTCTTTTATTCTTAGATGATGATTACTCTGTTGATATTTGAGGGTTATTTATGGAAACCCCGTTGATTTGTGTTGAACTGAATGAAAATGGCTCAAAGAGTTAGCTTAGGGCTACTCGTAGACTCAAGCACTGTGTCACGCTCCGGGACCCATTTTCCAGGGCATTACACAAACCACCCAACCTCAAGTGTTCAACCTTCACTTGTTGACACACTATACACTTAGAGATAAAAATTGCCACATCCTTCTTCATGTTATTCCACTAATAGATCTCTTTCAAATCATGGTAAAGATTTGTTGAATCAGGATGAATAGGGTACCTCGACTCATACGCCTTAACAAAGATCCTTTCGCGTAGACCATCAATATCGGGAACAAACAATCTATCTTGGTACCTCAAGATACTGTTAGCACCAATCTTAAAAGCCATTATATTCTGGTGGCCTAGATAAAATAGGATGCAAAACCTGCTTTTATTCACCTCGGCAACCAGAAAGGACTTTGCTACCTCTTGAACAATCACACTACCATCCTCATATTCTAAAAGACCAACTCTAAGATTAGCAAATGGTTAATTCCTTCACCAACCCTCACTTTTCCAAATCAACATGAGACAAACTCCCAATATAACTTTCTAAGAGTATCAACAACCACGTCAACTTTACCTAGATGATAATGCAGACTCATATTATAGTCCTTGAGAAACTCAAGCCATATCCTTTTCAGAGAATCAACTCCTTCTGGGTTATCACATACTGAAAACTATTGTGGTCTCATAAGATTCAACATGAACCCCATAGAGGTAATGGCGCCAAATCTCCAAAGCAAAGACTACCACTAAAAACTCCAAGTCATGAGTTAGATAGTTATTTTCATGCACCTTTTGTTGCCTAGAAGCATATGCAACAACCTTAATATGTTGCATAAAAAATAACCTATTCCCACGCGAGATGCATCACAATAAACAATAAAGCCATCAGTACCATCAAATAAGGTAAAAATCAGAGCAGAAGTCACAACTATCTTTCAGCTTCTCAAAACTATCATTGCAAGCATCAGACCATAGAAATGTTTACCTTTTTTTGTGTCAACCTAGTCAATACGGAAGCAATAGAAGAAAGGATCCCTACAAACCCCCTATAATACCCAGCTAAACTCATGAAACAATCGGTTGGAGTCATGGGTCTAGGCCACTTCTTAACCACCACAACTTTTTGTAGATCCACCATGATCCCTTCGCTAGAAATAACATGACCTACAAAAGTAATAGCATTCAACAAGAACACACACTTCTAAAACTTAGCATACAAACGTTGATCCTTAAGGGTCTGCAATACTATACAAGGGTGATCAGCATGATCTGCCTTGATCTTAGAATAAACCAGGATGTCATAATTAATCACGATGACCTATAATACTAGAAACTAATAAAAAATCAAGTTCATAAGATCCATAAATGTCGCTGCAGAATTGGCCAATCCAAATGACATCTCCAAATACTCAAAATGACCATATCGGGTTCAAAAAGTAGTCTTAGGGATATCCACCTCCTTAATCTAAGCTAATAATAACCCAACTGAAGGTCAATTTTAGACAATTACTTTGCACCCTGCAACTGATCAAATAGGTCATCAATCATAGGAAGAGGATACTTATTCTTTACTGTCACCTTATTCAACTGGTAGTAATCTATACACATTCGAAGGGACCCATCTTTCTTATGCAGAAAAAGTACCGGCTCGCCCTATAGGGAAACACTAAGGTAGATAAAATCCTTATCAAGATGATCTTTCAACTGCTTCTTAAGTTATTTCAACTCAACCACAGCCATTCTATAGGGAGGGATAGAGATAAGATGAGTGTTTGAGAGAAAATCAATCCCAAAATCAATTTCCTTGTCGGGAGGGATACTAAAAAGATCATCAAAAAACACTTTGAGAAACTCACGGGCCACAGGGATAGATGACAAGGAGGGACCCTTGGAATTAGAATCCTTAACACTAACCATATGATACAAACACCCTTTGGAAATTAATTTCTGGGCTCTTTGATAAGAGATGAACCTTCCCTTAGGCACTAGGGAACTCCTTTCCCACTCAATCGTTGGTTTATTCAAGAATTAAAACTGACCCTTCACGTCCTACAATCAAGAGACATATAGCACAAATAGAGCCAATCCATCCCCAAAATAACATCAAAATCTAACATCTTGAATTCTATCAAATCTACTAATGTCTCCCTATCATAGATAGATACCACACGACCCTTATAGACTCTCTTGGTAGGAGATGAAAAAGTAAAAACCGAGACTATATTAGCCCAGTAGCAATGTTTTTGAAGGGATAGTTCCTCTGAATATGGACAGGATGTCAATATCTAAAACACTTATTTCTTTCTCATCATAAAAACCACGGTATAATTAAACACAAAATCTGTAGGGAAGATACGACAGAGATGACTGGGCCTCACTAGCTTGAGATTAGGCACCTTGTGCCTTAAACCCATTATTGCTCTGAAAGAGGCAATTGCTAAATGACTTAGGATATGAAGCACGAGCCGTAAAGTATGGATAAAAATTTCCCCACTTCTTTTTAGAACATTGCCTACCATCTCTACCAATATTTTGCTGGCCTTTACCCTGTTCAAAATACCTAGACATCTTACTTTTTCTTTTACTTATTTCGACTTATTTTTTCTTTTCATCTTTGATCTGCTGCCTGTACACCACAAGCCTAGAGATATCCATATCAGTAATCAACAAGGTGTCCTTGCACTTTAGTACAAAATTCAGAGACAAACCTAAAGAAAAATTCCTCATCCTAGCCCTTATGCTAGACACCAGCTCAGGAGCATAATGGGTCAATTGATGAAATTTTAGGGCATATTCTTTCAAAATAATCCTACCCTATTTCATATTTAAAAACTCTTCAATTTTAGCCTCTCTCAACTCCCGAGGAAAGAAATGATCTAGGAAGGCACTCTAAAACTCATCCCATGGTGCCAACTATCCATTATCACCCTTAGACTGGTCATACTCCTCATACCACTGATATGCCATATCCTTCAACTCATATGCAACAAATTACATACCTTCAGAGTTAGAAGCATGCATAACTCGAAAGATCTTCTCCATCTCATCTATGAATACTTGAGGATCCTTTTAAAACTTAGAGCCAATAAAGGTCAGTGGATTGAGCCTCATAAAATATCTGACTCGAGTAACCTTGGAAAAACTCACAGAAGTACCAGTTGGACCCAATTTACCTGACAAATATGTCACTAACAAAGTCAATTGATGAATAGGTCGACAAAACTCAGCATTAGAAATATCTTCTTAGGATGGTGGGGCATGATCATCATAAACCCAAGGAGCTTCAAGAGGACTGGTAGGGACCAGTAGAACTCTACGTAGGGTAGTAAAATAAGGAGCTGGAGCCCTAGATAAGGTTTAAACTCTATAAGCAGGATGAGTTCTGCCCACATTATCCTCAAGTAGACAGAAAAATTTTCACGAGCATCAGATCTCTGGGAGGCATGATCTGAAATACGAATAAACGGAGATTAAAGGACTTTTAAGACCATTGACTCTATATCCCAAAAGTAGAAAACAAGAAATGAAAACATTCCTAAATGTCTTATAGCCTCCCCCTCATAAGTGTGGCATGCTACATACCTATGGAAGAGACTTAACTTCACACAGCTTTGTGGACACCCAATTGAACATAAACCTAGGCTTTGATTTCAACTTTGTCATAACCCAAATCAGGGCCTGGCCATGATGGGTATGTCAAGTACACCGAGGATTTGAGACCACCCCATTTTCCTAGCTAACAGAACATAGAACACCTGCTAATTGTTAAATTTCAAACATATAACAAGATAGACAGTAAGAAGTTCAAAGATATCTGAGAGTGTCAATATCAGTACCCAATCCATAGTAAATCCATGTAACCTCTATACTAGAAAAAAACCTCTTTCAGGGCATGTCCTCGACCCTGACAATGAAAATGTAAATGTAAAGTCTTTAATTCTAATTTATGAAAGGAAAACTGATGGAATGATCAAGTATTTCATAGAATGGGAGCTCACCATTTCACCACAATGATCAACTCTAAGATCACCTATCACTATATAAGAAAAGCTAAGGTGCCTTCAGACCCTGCATTGCATGGGGATACAACGGGCAAAGATGATTAGTGGGATGAGCTCTAGCATGTAACTCAGGATAATGGTAAATTAATACCAGTCAAAAATTCAATTTCAAACTTACTATACATGTTCACATACATGAATACATTTATATAATAGATGCTAGAGTAGGAAACAAGGTTTAGCTTGATATTAAAATATTACCCTGGACTATGTAGCTCAACCATCTTAAATAAGCACACACAGGCTATATGGGTTCATCTCCCCCTACTGAAAGGGTCCAATACGTGTTAGCCACATGAACAGATGTATCAGGGAAGACCAAGGAATTCCCTAACCCCATGTCAATCCAAGATACAAATATAGTGTGAACTGTGCACACAATCATCAAGACCAATCCTTATATTGGCAAACATGTGTTTCCAGTACAAGTCATTCAAGACCTATACCTTTATGGCTTACCTACAAACCCCACTAAGCCTAATTAAAACAAGTTTTACATAATTCATTTGTTAACCACAAAATTGTACATTAAGGAACACCGTAGGTATCATCATATCGTATACTTGCAAGCTTATAATTATGCCATTATAATTTCATTAACTTAGGGGAATGCCTCCACCCCATTTGTTCATTAAATCAAGTTGGAGAAATGCCACTACCTCCTTTTGTTATCAAATTAAATAGGGAAAATAATAATGCTCAACTAACTCCCATGATTGAGGGGTGAGGCAGTCGTTGTCAAGTAACCCAATGTAAATTGGGGTCAAATCTCTGGGAGTGAATGCTATAGACTTCTATAGAATTCAAACCTAGGGGGTACTTAAATTACTATAAGGTTACCCAGAATTCTAATGAAAATGACAAGTATAATTAAATGAGGAAATTGTTTGAAAACTTTTCACACAACCTTTAATAAATACACGGTAAATGCTATGTTTTGTTTGAATTCAAGGGTTGGAGAGATCTTGGGATTATGTATCCTTAGAGGTAAAACATGTGGGGTAATGTTTATTTATTATGGAATGTAGTTGTTAATTAATAGATAGGCTAGGTTGAAGATCATTGAGGTCAATCTTTTAATAACACCCCAACAATTTCACCCATTGGCTCTTTTGAGCACCTAATATATGTGGAATTTATATAACCACCCAAAACCTCAACCGAGCATACCTATTTCTAGGATGATGCTCTCGACATCCCAAGCACTTATTTCTAAGACTGCGAAGGGTAGTAAAACATAGGGTTCATCATAGCTTTGTCCCCCGATAACACTCTTTTGAGGATTTTATGGGTTACCTTATATTCACCTAAATCCCTCTTTCAAGGATGACAAAGGGTTTCTAGAGCTTTGAGCTTTTACTCATCAAACCCATTTAGAGATTTAGAGTTTCACCCATCAAATTCCAACACATAAGCTCAAGCAATGGTGAAATCCATACTCAAAAACTAAAATCCATGCAAACACAACAATACCCATACACAATTACAATCTAGTTCAACATAACCCCAAGACTATGTTACTTAGCTATTCACAAAGAAAGTAAAGAGAAATATACCATATGGGTTAACCCAACATTCATCCTACACAAAGAAACTAAGAAATTTGAGCCTCCCAATTTAATTACACACTTGCCCAATTAGGGTTTTAATCTTGGAATTCAAAACTATGTTATGAGGTAAGCATTGCCCAAAGAAGAAAGGGTTTTTTCTTACATATGATTTGGGATTCGTCTATGACATTTTACAAATCTGCTCTTGGGCCTATTCCTACTGATCCACAATCACGTGTGTTTGTCTATGATCATAGTTAGCTTCTATAACCACGCTTTGCTGACCACCTAGAATGACTGCAACCGTAGCCTGGGGATCGAGGTTGGGATAGCTAATGCTAACTGCTTAAGGTTTCCAGCTGCCCTCTTTTCTATTTTCTCTTTTTTTAGCTCTATTCCATATATGATCACCTTTTCCACTTTATACTTACAAAATATGGGTGTTAGTGTACTTAAATTCATATGATGCCTTAGTTTCTAAAACAAAACATAGTATTATGCATGCATGATTAGTGAAAATGAGTGGTAGGATTACCACTCATCAACTCCCTCAACTTAGACCCTTGGTTGTCCTCAAGCAATACCATCTCTTTACATAAGACCTTTTCCCTATATGCCCTTATTTATGTTCTTAATGACCATGAAGACTCCAACTTGGTTGGTACCACAAAAAGCTTTTCACACATAGATAGAAAAGTATTAACAATACCCCTCATCATAAAATGAAGTAAAGAAGGATGCAATGGATCTTGGAGAGAGACTATGTGACAATTACCAACACTCTAGAAGTGACTTACAAGCCTGCTACAATCATGTTATACATCCACTCATCTCATTGGGTGGAAGATGACAAAATCACCCACCTTAATTACCTCACATGCCCCCTCACATGAAAGAACGATTCACACACCTAGTTACCAATTATGCAATAAGGAAATTTAAGTGCAATCACTCACTCTCTCAAGGAACTCTCCATGTTACAAGTATCATGCCATAGGTTTTCCCTATTTTCAATCGTCACTACAATGACCACACTTGGTTGGAAATCACATTGGATTGTTTTTGAGCTTGTAATATAGGTTTATGATAGGGTAGGATAGCAATTTATGACAATAAGGCTATACCCTCCTTGAGCTTCTACATCATATACTAATCACTTTTTGATTATTAGGCCACTTATTTGCCTTTTGTTGCTTTACCCAGTTTGTCTAAAGGCTCAAAAAGGGTGACTAGGGGTAACTCCTATGTATTGGTGGGTATTTTAGGCTAAAGTAGGATTCCAAAATCACAAGATGGCCTATGATAATTTTACCCACCAAGAAAAACCAAAATTTAGTTTTGAAAGACTAATGGGGCAAGTTCAAGATGGTACAAGTACACATCAGATATATACAATTAAGCTCACACACACAACATACGAATATTGTCAAAGGGGGTTAATTGTTCTCCTCGCTCGAGACAAGGGTGGAGTGTCACCTATTTTTCCGCAATCAACTTTTGGAGTCAAAGAAAAAGAGAGAATACTTTAACAAAGTTGCTCACATCCATGCCTTTGACTTTTGCAAAATTTTTTGGACGGAGGGGGTGTTTACTTTTGTACCTGAACCATGCATAATTTTGCTAATTATGGAAACAACCCAAGCTATCATCTTACATTGCAAACTATAGTATGGGCGAACTTCCATATGGTTACTAAGACTTCGCCAATGGATGTAAATGCGAATCCCAATCATCGATGCCACAGGTACTCAGACTTCCCTTGCATCTATGGTTAGAAACTAAAACTGCAAATGAATGAAAAAAAGAATAAAATACTACTCCAAGCAGATGTGGGAACCATCAGAGTTCTTGAATATTACAACCCAAATAAAAAAATAGAATTATCCAAAACAGCAGAAAAGTATGCAAAATATCAATAATACATGCCCAAATCAAATAAATAAGGAGACACCCCCAAATAAAAAGGTAGCAGTGTTCCTACTGTATAAATAATAAAGGATAAAAGAGATAAGGATACTCCCTAAATCCACATCAAGGGCTTCTATCACTCTCGGCCCCTACATCAGCACCATCCTTTTAAGATCTGACCACTCAGTCGGGGCCTCATCATTGCTGTCCACCAAAGATGTAGGAAGCCTATTTTAGGGTTTCAAGACCTTTCATAAGACCTTCACATCTCCATATCTTCAAAAGAATTCATTTTTTTTCCTTGTGATAATCTTTACATATACGCTCCGGAGGTCCCGGTATGATGCCTATAAAGAAGAGTAGGCTTTCTCAAGCCGATCAATAATTGTTTTTTTCTTCTTTTTGTCCTCCTTGTACTCGTTATAATTGGCACGTAACACATATGAGTGATGGGTTATGGAGGGATCTCCCGACCCTTGAGGCAAGCTAGACACAAGTTTTTTAATGGTTGCAATATTAACTCCAATCTCTTTAAGAGGTCCCATGGTAGTTGGCCTATGAGGTTCGGGTTTGCTACATGTTGGCTCTTCCAAGTTGATCATTCCTTTATTACTTTTTCCTGGTGCACCCTCTCCTCAAATCCTTAATGGGTAGATGGGGGTGCTTGGATGCACCCTTATATCACTAGCATACTCTTCCACAATCTCTTACAAAGCTTAGTAATCAAAGAGGTGTAAAAGAGATTCATACCACCTTTGTTTTTAAAATGATCAATTTCATTGACCATGATTTGACCAACATCCAATGGAATGTTGTTTAAAATACAAGAAACCATACGAGCACGTAACTCAGAGACTCCTGTCATGTGAGTATAACGAGACACTAGGCTATAAATGATGTGCAACCATATTTGAGCCTCAAAAGTGAATTATTTCATGGAAATAGTGGTTTTAGTTTTGTCCATGAGGCTTTCTTACTAGGACATAGCTGTTGTGATAACCAATTCCCCATTTATACCCCTTTGCTTTGAATTCACTCATGACTGCCTGTTTGAGCACATAAACATCATTGATTTGTTTAGCCCCAAGCTTCACCGGCTTTCCTTGAATCTTTACAATCATATTGAGTGGGTTCGAGAAAGATACTTCACTGATATTAGCTAAAATTCATAGGCCCATTGTTCATTTGCAAGGCATGGATATGGGGAAAAGCACTTCCACCCTATGGCTTCAAGTTTGTCATGGATGGTCGGCGGTTTCTCTAGCATGTTCTCCAAGCACATCCCTCTTTGTAAAAGCAACTTTGTCTTTGAAAGATCACTATAGTAGTGAGTGTGGCATTCAGGTGCCATGAATCAGATATGATCATACTTATCCATGAGGTGGTCTTAAAAGCACTAAACACACCTTATATTTTTCGATGTTATTTTAATCATACAAGTTGTGTTATCTTAATCATTAAAGTTAATTGGACTAAGTGCTTGGAGTTGCCTGGCTAAAAATTGAAAGTGCAGGATTTTTGACCTGGCAAGGACCTATTCTTAGTTACCGCAATCGCGAATTAGTGCCGTGTTCGTGTTACTGCGGTCGTGGTCTAGGATCGCAATCACGACACTTGAGGATGGTTCCATGTCAGTTGTACATGCTCACATTTTTCCAAATTTTAGACTGCTAGCATGTTCTACAACATGGATGCAAATGAAAGTCATGCGAACAATGCTATAGGTGCGTATGAATGTGCCCTTCAAAAAACAGATATTACTATTAAAAGTTGATTTGAGAAATTTATCAAACACTTGGTGTGCATATCTCATTGGTGTACCTTTCATACACACTATTGGGTACTCAAGATTTCCCCACTTGTGTGCACCTCAATCATGCAGTCAACATCAAACCAATAATAAATATAATAACATGGAAAGCATAACAATTAGCAATTTTAGGCCTTTCTTAATCATGCACTGTATGGCATATTTTTGAAAATAAAAATATGGATTCATGTCACTTACCAAAGTTGTGATGCAAAAAGAAATGTGCAAAGAGGTTGTTTGAGAGCTCACAACTTAACCAAAGTTTAGCCTAAATTTGAGAGTACAATCTTGAAAGGGAGTGTGAGGGAAGTGAGGAGAAACTAGGAGTTATATGACTGAAGTGACCACAACCGCGGTCAGGGGACTACGATCATTGCTACCCATAAAACCGCGATCGCGCACGGGAGTTGTGATCACGGTAACTGAGAGTAGTTTTGCTCCCTTGTTCAATATTTTACTCAATTTTTACAAATTTTTCCCTGCTCAAATTTTTCAAAGCAGACTTGCACACTTGCCCCTTTTAAGCTTATTCAATGCAATCCAAGGTGCCATAAATGCATGGGTTATTCAAATACAAAAGACAAAATCTACACTATGGGACATAGCAAAAAGGATACGAGCCACTCTCATGGCATTTGTTGGTTGCCTCCTACCTAGCTCCTTAGTTATCATTATGGAATGATGTTTCTTTTTTCAATGTCATAGTGGGTCCTCAAACCCCTTATCATTCACTTTCTTATTTTCAATATCCACCACAGATACTACTTGAAGCTCTGCGGTTTGCTTCTTTGACTTGTAAATTTTGGATGAGACCTCATCTTCTTGTACCCAAAATTTTATCTCCCCCAACTCTAGATCGACCATGTCTCTCTCGGTGTCTAAGAAAGGACAACCAAGAATGATAGGCACCTTTTGGTCCATCTCATAATCCAATACTATAAAATCCACCGAGATAATAAATTTATCCACCTTCATAAGGACATCAAACAATATACCTTCCAGCCTTTTTATGGACTGGTCTACCATGAAAAGTCACAATAAGGTTGGTGTAGGAGTGTCCAAGCTAAGTTTCTTATAGATGAAAAAGGGCATTAGGTTGATGCTTGCACCAAGGTCACAAAGATTTTTTGCAAACTCATGATTCCCAAAGGTGCAAGGGATAGTGAATGCTCCGGGGTCATCTTTCTTTTCCGTGATTTTTCTATCCATGATAGCATTACACCCATGAGTAACCTCAAAGGTATCACTCTCAACGAGATTCTTCTTGGATATTAGCTTCTTCATTAACTTAGCGTGTCCCAAAATCTCTTGAATTGCCTCGAGTAGTGGGATATTTATTGAAAGATTACTAAGTTTTATCATAAATTTTCTTAATTTGTCACTCTCTTCCTTTTTATGCAACCGTTGAGGGAACGGAGGAGGAACATGGGTGGTTGGCATTGCTTCTCCTTACGGCTTTTCAACTTTGCCCACTTCCTCATCGCTTTCCTCTCTTTCTTTTTTATTACTTGCCTCTCTTCTTTGAGGCGTCACCTTCTTTGCCTTGACTTTGGGCATATTTTCACTCACATCTCCTCTAAGGTGCTTATCAAGTGATTTTCCACTTTTAGTGACAATTTCTAGGACTTGTGCTTTATTCTTTGGGTTAGCAATTGTGTTAGTAGAAAGTCCACCTCTAGCCCTTGCATTTAGTTACATGGAGATTTTCCCGACTTTGGTCTCCAATTATTTGATGGAGTTGGAGTGAGACACCACCATTTGGGAGAGCATGGAGAATTCACCCTTCAACTCACGGACTATTTTGTCCATACCTTCAACTCTACTCAAGATTCTTGCTAAAACATCTTTGGTCTTGAAATTTTTGGGTTCAATGACATTTGAATCTTTGGCCTTAGACCTATCATGAGGAGGAATATATCAGGCATAGTCATGTTTCCTATCTCTCCAATCTCTCTCTCGATCATGATCCATCCAACCTTTGTTCCCACCTTACCTTTGATAGGCGGGACGGGAACCCCCAAAGTAGTATGCCAAGTACCAAATTTCTTCATCCAACTTATTTGTCTCATCATCATCTTTATAAGGCTTTGATGCTATGGCATTTACCACTTTTGCGGGTGTACGTATAACATGTTTCATTAAAAGCTCAAGTTGGGTCATCATCTTGGCCATGTTCTCCTCCTTCTTCTCATCTCATTTTCTTTGCTTATTAGTCACCACAAAGGTAGTAGAAGAGGTCCTAGGAGCATTGGTATCACAGGTGTGCCACCCCTAATTTTGTTTTGATACTTTTCCTGTCAATCGGAAGGCTGCAAGATAATGCAATTTTACTATAGAGCCACCCGCCGTATTATCCACCATAGTTTTGTTCAATGGGTCAAGATCTCTATAGAAAATCTCAAGGAGCATTTTATCTAGGACTTCATGGTTTGAACATTGAGCTAGCTTTCCATTAAATCTCTCCCTAGCTTTAAACAATGGTTCTCCATTCATTTGTTCGAAGTTCACAATCTCAACCCGCTTTTGAAGAATTTTCGATGGTGGTAAATATTTATCAAGGAACACCGTGGTAAGATTCTCCTAAGATGTAATTGAACCGGGTGGAAGTGAGCAGAGCCATAACACTGCTTTGCTCGTTAGTGAAAACAGGAAGAGTCGAAGCCGAATGGATTCTTGTGTAATATGTGCTATGTTAAATGGCGCACAAACTCCACAAAATTCTTCAAATGGACATTTGGGTCCTCATATGCTTGACCCCTATATAATTCTTTCATTTGCAGTATATAAAGCATAATGCTAGTCACATGAAACACACTATTCTCATTGGTTGGTGGGATGCGAATTGCACTTATTTTCCCCATCTCATTTAATTGGCCCTCATCGTTTAGTGGGGCATCAAAGGGGCCCAAATTACTTGCATTATCTCTCATCGCTCTGTTCACAATTTGATAGACTACAAAATATTCAAAAATAACAAATAAAGTAAATTACCTCACTCTAGGTATTCCCAAGTAAGAGTAGCACCACAAAAGTGAAATCTATATTTCACTCCCTAGCAACAACGCCATTTTGATAATGCTCAACTCACTCTCATAATTGAGGGGTGAGGCGGTCATTGTCAAGCAAGCCAATATAAATTGGGTTAAATTTCAAGGAGTGAATGCTATAGACTTCAAACCTAGGGGTACTCAAAATACTATAAGCTTACCTAGAATGCTAATGAAAATGACTTGTATAATTAAATGGGGGAATTATTTGAAAACTTTTCACACAACCTTCAATAAATATGCGGTAAATGCTATCTTTTGTTTGAATTCAAGGGTTGGAGAGATCTTGGGATTATGTATCCTTAGAGGTAAAGCATGTGGAGTAATGTTTATTTATTATGGAATTTAGTTGTTAATTAGTGGATAGGCTAAAACAAAGATCATTAAGGTCAATCTTTCAATAAGACCCCAACGATTTCACCATTGGCTCTTTCGAGCACCTAACAAGTGTGAAGATTATATAATCACCCAAAACCTCAACCAAGCATCCCTATTCTAGGATGATGCTCTTGACATGATTTACACTCCCTAAGTACTTATTTCTAAGCTTGCAAAGGATAGTAAACCATAGGTTTAGTTGTTCATTATTGCTTTGTCCCCCGAAAATACTCTTTCGAGGATGTGATGGGTTACCAAATATTCACCTAAATCCCTCTTTTGAGGATGACAAGGGGTTTCTAGAGCTTGAATCTTTCACTCATCAAACCCATTTGGAGATTTGGAGTTTTCACCAATCAAATTCCATCACATAAGCTCAAGCAATAGTGAAATCCATACTCAAAAACTAAAATCCATAGAAATACAATAATATTAATACACAATTACACTCTAGTTCAACATAACCCCAAGAATATATTACTTAGCTACTCATGAAGAAAGTAGACAGAAATATACCATATGGATCAACCCAAGAATTCACCTTTCAGAAAGAAACTAAAAAATTTAAGTCTCCCAAGTTAATTACAAACTTGTTCAATTAGGGTTTCAAGCTTGGAATTCAAAACTATGTTATGGTAAGAAATACCCAAATAAGAAAGGGTTTTTTCTTAAATATGGTTTAGGATTCGTCCATGATATTTTACAAATCTGCCTTTGGGCCTGTTCCTGCTGATCTGTGATCACGTGTGTTTGTCCGCGATCATGGTTCCGTGACCGTGGTTAGGTTTCATAACCGTGCTTGGCTGACCACCTGGACTGACTGCGACCGCTGTCGTGGTAACTGAGGTTGATTATTTCAGGTTTCCAACTGCACTTCTTTTGCTTTCATTTGCTCCCTTTTTAGCTCCATTCCACGTATGCTCACCTTCTCCACTTTATACCTGCAAAATGTGGATGTTAGTGTACTTAAATCCATATAATGCCTTAATTTCTAATACAAAAATAGTAGTATGCATGCATGATTAGTGTGAATGAGTGGTAGGATTACCACTTATCAAAAAATGCCTCAACCCCCTTTATTCATTAAATCAAAACATAACCAATAAGGCTTTAAAAATCCATGTTCATTGTTTAATAATTTCTACAATGCAATAGTATAGGTGTGTAAGTCAAATAGAGAGACTATTCCATAATTCAAAACCATTTACACAAGTGGGCTGAGGGAATACAATTGTTCAAAATCAATTTCCAAGTTCAAAACATGAATCTGGGGGATTACCTCAACCTCCATTCCAATTCCCACACCATGCACCCCATTAGTTCAAAAATATTAAATTCAAAGCATGAACAACTAATGAAAACCATAAGAAATAATTCAAGAATCATCCATTCTAATATTCTCTACCCATGTCATAACCCATATTCATATCCATACAATTAAACCATTTAAAACAAATGCTTTTCACAAAAATAAAATTTGGGGAAGGGTTAACTTGCCTGAAATTATCACAATTATGGAGAAAAATCACCTTTGAGAGCCCTAATTTACAAACTTCTTAGAAACCCTAAGTGTTCTTAACCTTAGGGATTTGAGAGAGGTTGAGAAATTATTTTGATTTGTTTTATAGTGATAATGATACCCTAAAGGGTATTTAATTCATGGGTCATAATTGGTGAAGAGAGGTAATATCTAAAGTGCCCTTAATAAAAACACTGAAAAATTGTTGCCCAATTACTACGGACGACCTTACTACTTGTAGGGTCACCTTACTACTCGTGACCTTCATTCATAGTCTTGACAACATCCATGGGCACCCACACTGTCCTAGATACGATTAGGTTCCTACGACCAGCAATGACATCCGACGTCTCATAGGGAGAGTTGTAATCTGGGCAGTATGACCATAGGTCAAGAAATTTTCAAGGACCCAAACACGGGATGTTTCATCCTGTCTTCCATGTTTCCTTACTAAGGAAATGTATTGGTTATACAACATGATTTTTCTTTTAGAGAGTGTGGGTGTGAATAATAGTATCTCTTACAAAGAGGTTCCAGTTGAGATCCTTGACCGTTAAGTTTATAAGCTGAGAAATAAGGAGGTTTCTTTGGTAAAGGTTCTGTGGAAAAATCAGTCAGTAGAGAGAGCTACTTGGTAAACAGAGGTAGATATGATGAACAGAGCTACTTGGTGATACCAAAAAGGTATGTTCTTAGGTTGTGGGAGGAGCAGTCGAAATCAAGTCTTAGGATGAAAGAAAGGAAGGAATTCATTCATTCCTAAAATTCCATAGCTTGCCGATGAAAAGTACTGACATCTCTATAATGTTTTTCAGGACTCTGCTAGAGCTATTTTGTATGATATCTACAAATCTAGTTCTCTAATACCATATCTGTCATGACCCAACAGTCATTATTGGAACCCATCCTAACCTATGGTCGGAGAACCATACTACTCTCATATTTCTTCACGTAAGTTTTACTCCCACATTCATATTATATAATTCCCCTTGTAATAAGCAGTTTCAAGATAAAAGTTTATTCAATAATTTAAAACCAACCATCCGACCAATATAAATATTCATACCAATGGAGTTTGGAAATCACTATTTATTACATCCCTAGGACCTAAAGTCACCATACAAGAATATCTAGAAAGTAAAGAAGATTCAAAATAACTTAAATGTCCCAAACATAAGTACAAGACTCATTGTAGTCCTGCAACATAGGACATCAAAATCACAAGAAGATCTGAAGGTTTTCCAGATATGGCGATCACTCTTAACATTGAGTCAAAACTTCTTACTAGAGTCAAGGTCACGGTCAACTACAAAAAGATGTTCTACACTCAAAAAAAGAAGAGTAAAAGTAGCATCAGTACATCAACAAGTACTAGTAAGCATCATAGGTGGACAAACTTAACCTTATACATGTAAGCAAGCCAAATAAGTAGAAAACTATGATAATATAACTCATTACGAATGATATCAATCAACTAAGCACATCACATATCATTACATAATTACAACCCATAAGTTTACTTTCACAGACATTCATACTTAGCCATTTTCATCGAACAACTCATCAACGTGTATAATCATCATAAAGTACCCAATGCATTTATATAAGTACATGTATGAAAGATCTGCGCATTATCTCTTACCCTTCTCAACCTCATTATCAATATCATATCTACCGGTGTGGTACCCGACCCATTATCACACCATATCATGTTTGTACCGACGTTGTCCCCAATTTTTTATTAAAAAATATCACATTTGTATATGTATGGTACTCGATCCATCATCTCAACATATCATCATTATGAAAATAAAATGCAATACAATCATTAAATTGTAAGTCATACTATAAGGCAATCATTGATGTCTAGTTCACAAACAAGCACAAAGCCAAGAGAGTCTAAGTGCTACAACAAAACCATATCCTACCTCAAGTCCTTTTCTCAAAGTCACCTTTAAACATTCTTGATCTATAACAACAAGAATATACATTTATTTAAACAATTCTTCCCTTTTTAACTATTAGGAATTAAAAACCACAAAATTTAGTCATAAACACACCCTATTTCATTATTTTAGGGTTGCCTATCTCATAAACCTTAAGGATTTTTCTTGAATTAGCATAAACAACCATAATTCTAGTCTTATTAGTGTTTTCTCACACCCTAGGATCATTATATACATAAATTATACACATTCCCACCCTTTTCCCTCACTTTCCATCAACTAGGGTTGAGCCTCTGTTTCTACCATTAATATATTTCTAGTGATTTTTAAGGGTAAAAAAGGTAAATTCAAGTCTAGAATATAATTACTTACCTCCAAAGATGTAAAACTCTACAAACTCTCTAAAAATTTCCTTCTCTAAAGAATTTTTGTATTTTTCAAATAATTGGGAAATAAAATGTTTTTGGTTTCTAAAACTATAATTTTACTACACGTTAACACTAAAGAAGATAATTACTAGTGCAGTGGTACTGCTGTAGGATTTTGTGCCCTTTTTTCCTTGAGACCGTCACTACATTCCTGTGATTACTGAAACAATTACTTTTTCTATTGCGGCGGTACAGTGAAAAAATTTGAGAACTCTTTTTAATTTTTCTTATCTTACAACACACCATGAATTTTAACATCAGAAATCAACCCCTTCATGACAGACAATATAATGGGAGATCTATAAGTACATTTAGGTGTTGAAAGTCACTATGGCTTCCTATACTTGTTGGCTATATAATTATCATGTCGAACCCTTCTATTACCAATCATATTAACACTAGATTTAATTTTACCCTCACACTCTCAAAAAAATACAACACTAGACTAGCCCTAAGTTGCTTAAAATTTACCTAGGGGAGTGTATGTGCAATTTCTACCACCTATTTCAGCGTAACAACATTTTGGATCTTTACAACAAGCTTCATTTATTGGTTAGAAAGGGAAAATTTTTTTAAGTCCCAAACAATGCACCACAACTAGTCAATGTTTTGAATCTTTATCCTAAAACCTATGATTCAATAATGATGAACGCATAAAGAGCATAGTAGTGATGAATACCTTAGTTTGACACCAAGAAGAAATTTTCTAAAGAGAATTTCAAAAAGTTCAAGAGTCCGGAAGTTGGAGAAGTGTGAAAAGTGAATCGCTTCCCCTATTTGAAAATGTTGAGTGTTTCTACAGTAACCTATTTTTCGTTGCAACAACAACTGAGGTGGAATTCTATTTTCTTCCTGAATTTTTGTGCGTTGTAATATTATGTAGTATAGTGACTAGAGCTTAGTGTCCTACAGTGCGTAGGCTTGTTGGGTACTATAATAAGATGGAAATTTAGTAAGTATTATTAAATTATTTCAAAGAAGATGATAGGTTGTGTTAAATTTCTACCATTTTGGAAATGATGAGTTTTGAGAATCGTGCTTCAAACTATACCACCTGGTTACCATATCCATTCAGGTGTGGGTAAATTGGTATCTATTATAATGATCCATTTTGTTTTTATTATATGACTTGTTTTGACAAAGTAATTTGATAAAAAATGCATTTCTAGTCCGATTAGTATTAAATTTTAGGGTAGAAAATTCATGGTACAAAGTTAATGGTCCTAATTTTCAACTAAGCCAGGCCTACCAACTATTGATATATCTACAAATCTTTAATGGTAGCAATACCACTGCAATGACAAACCCCTCACAGTAGTGATAGTTAGGCAGTAAGCCTCACAAGTTTTTTAAAAATCTATTTCCATCTGTGGTCTCTTATGCCATTTTCCTGCCCCCAAAACACCTCAGATGAACCCTACGCTTAGAAAAACAAGGATTACAAGGCCAACATTAGGAGGGTTATTTATAAGTATTTTCCTAAATAAAAATTTAATGGATTGGATAGAGACAACATTAAAGGAGAGAATATTCCTTCTCCATCACAAGAAAGTCATCGTTGAGGTATGTTATGGTTCAATTATAGTGGATTTGACTTAGATTTATGTAGTAGCTTTTGTTCTTATGAGAGACTTTATGTATAGGCCCACGAGTATAGCATTTGGGTGGAATAAATAACAAAATAAACTTTGGATAATGGATTAGATATATTTGACGATGTATGTTGATTTTACGGTATATGTTAATCCTTTATATATTGGAGAGTTATTAGTCATGCATGAACTAAAGGCAGGTCAGTAATTTGTGAATTGGTATAAGTTATGTTTAAAAAGTGAGTGTTAAGGGGTGGACTTATTCAATAGACATTATAGTGCCTTGTATGTTTTGGGTTTGTATTCTTATGGAATAGGTTGAGTCATAGTAGTTGTGGGAAGAGGAGCTAGTAAATTTAAGGAAAATTAATAGTAAAGTTGAAGGAGAAAAAGAAAAGGATCATAAGTAAATATTAATGAGTATGAGTTGTTGTGTGAGGATTGATTAATAGAATAAAGGTGGAGAAGATTAGTTTTACTGAAACACCTTAAACTTTAGCCCTTGCAAAATTTCTTGAGTTTTGGACATTTTAGACAATATACGATTCATGGGTACTAGTAGTAAACTAGGGTACGATATGGTGCCCTTCTTCTCGTATGATATTTAGTGAGTTTCAGTTGCATTCTATCTAAGGTACGACCATACATCTTACTAGTTGTATGATAGGGTACTAATAGTAAGTTACCAAGTCATATGATGCCTTATACTTAGCCTAGTTGAATCTATCCAAGGTACAGGTTAGGGGTACTTCTCGTACCTTGGGTACAAGTTAGCCATAGGTGGTATTATGATGGTTAGTATGTAGAACACAGGTGAGGTCTAGGGTACGGGATAAGGTACAACTTGTACCCTAGGGTACGATTTAGGGGGATGGGTTGTACCCTCCAGCTACTAAGTTTTCAGCTTTTAAGCTGAGGGTAGTCTGGACATTTTCCACCCCAAAACCCTTAATTCCCCATGTTATATAACCCCAGGTTTACTATTATAACACACTTTTGAAGATAAAAAAACTCTCAAATCCTCTCTAACTCTCTCAAGTAGGTTGGCGAGGGTTGCTACAAGGTGCTTACTGAGAGGCTCGAGAGTCAATTTTCTCTACATAAAGCTTCGTAATTAAGGCATGTTACTCCTCCCTCATTGTTAGTTCTAACTAAGCATGTTTAATGTATGGTTTTCAATATATAATTGGGGTATAGTTTTGGGTTTTGAATATATGTTGGGGTTTTTTTCATAAATGATTTGGTTATGGTTTTCCCATGATTTAATGGTGGTTTAAACATGTGGTTGCATGGGAATGGTTAATTGGTACATGGTTTTTGTTTTGAATCTATATGCCCTCAATATGTTTGATAAAATGCTTATGATAATATTTTTACTATATTGTTGAACTTTTTTTGAAAACTATGCATGGTATAACTTGGTAATAGAACCTTTAATGGTATAAATAGCTTAAATGGTTAAATGGTTAGATCTTGGTGGTTAGGGTTGGTCTAATTTAAATCCTTGTGGGGTACAAGAGAATCCCACAAGCGAACATAATAATGATCACTTGTTGGGTACATGGAATTCCCCTGAGTCAACTTTACAATGTAATCTAAGGGTACATGGGAATCCCTTCTTCTTAAAAATGATGGATAAGGACTTTGATTGCATACTATAGTTGGTATGATGATATCACGACTTATAGCCTTTGTTAATAATAAATGGAATTAGTGGTTTGGTTGTATGGTAATGGTTTTAATTGGGTAATAATGGCGTGGTGTGATAGCTAACCGCGAATGACAAAGCCCGGACCAAGGCCTTGTCGTAATAGGCATCCCAAGTCCACCTAGGATCGGGGACCACCCACTTAACCCAACCCAACCACCTTATACAACCTTAGTTGGGCTAAATTTTGAGCATATAACAAGATTGCACAATGCTTTCATGAAGACTTTGAGATAGGTCACAACCATGACCAACCCAACCAAGTCTGTCCATACCAAACCAACCATCCATACCATAACAAACCAAAGAGAATATCAAAACATAATATGAAAGTCAAACCCAAAATGTATTATGATGGAACAACCAACAATATCATCCAAAGGTGTAATCCCCAACATCCATATCGATGCCAAGGTCAACACCCATCTGATCCCGCCCATTCCAACCCCCAAAAGTACCACAAATCCTCTATCCAAAAGAATACAAATATCCAGTTGGGACATGCCCCAACCATGGCCAAAACCAATATCCAAAAAGAAAAAAAAAGTCTAATAATGTCCAACATGAAATAATGGCTTCCGAAAGGATGGAAGATCACCACTTCAGTCCAATAAGCTATCCCCAAATCAAGTACTATAAAGGAGGAGTCGAACATCCGGTTCTTGCATAGCATGGGTATACAGCCGCCCGTAGACGGGTTAGTGGGTGAACACTAGCATGAATCTTTGGATAAGGATACAGTAATGCCAGTTACCAAAACCAAGTGAAAACCCTCCAATGCAAATATACATACATATATATAAGTGCTGGGATAAGGGACTGGGTTTAGCATGCCATTTAAAACCTTAACCTAGGTTATGTAGCTTAGCCATCCTATCACCTACAGGCTATATGGGTTCAGCTCCCTTTGCTGAAAGGGTCCCGATACTTCTAGCCACATGACCAGGAAATATCCTTGGGATGACTAGTAAATCCCTCCAATATAAACGTGACACTCGTACATGGCCATTGAAGACCCTTCATATCGGCAACTATGAGTTTTTGGTTCTGATCTCCCCGAGATCGTCACCTTCCACGGCTTAGCTTACACTTTCCGCCGTTAATGCCCTAAAACCAAGTCCAAATAATCTAATTATCAATTTATTAGTGAAGACTGTTTGATAAACCAGTGGTATCATCATACTACCATACTTGCAAGCATTATCCATAACCAAACCATTTAGATTAAGGGGACTCTCGGTGCCCTTTCCATTTACCATATTAACCTCTTGGGAGACTACCATGTTCTCCACAAGCATTACCAATTAGCCATTAATATTCGCAAACCATTGAAAAATATTTAAAGTTTCATATATAAGCTGAAAACAAGAAAGAGTTCCATTAACATAAGATAATGTAATGAACATATCTTTACAAGCATTTTATCAAACACCTTGTGGGAATAGTACAACCAAAACCAAATTCATTACCATTAAACCATTATCATGTAATTCCATTATCCAAAACCACCATTAATGTATAGATAACATAATTAAAGCCATCAAAAATCATAACTAAGCCTTTAGCATCAGAACCCCCAAATCAATGATTGAAAACCAAAACCATGCAATAGTAAAACCATGAGATCAACCATACAACCATACCCTTAATTGAAATTACAAGTAAGTAAGAATCATGCCTTAAACCAAGAAGATTGATGGAAAGAATTCACCAAGACAAGCCCCAAAGTAATCCCTTAGTTGAAACCTTAGCTCTTTGCCCCAAAAGATCTTGAGAGAATTATGATATGTTTTGGAAGAGATTTTAAGCATTTAAGAATAAAATAATAGGGTAAATAACCTCATAAGTGTAGTATAAGTCATGGGTCATTATTAGGGTAAGTAAGAAAATGTCTAGAATACCCCTACTTAAATCCCATAAAAACCCGACATTGGGTCACGACTGACATCCTTACGAGTCGTAACCTCCCTTATGGTTGATACCCACCCAATTGTAACCTAGCTTAAACCATGGATCATACATTGTATAGTATGCGGATCATCCATATATGTCATAACCTCAGCATACGATCCGTACCCAAGATCCAAATCCCTGGCAAAATACAATACTAAGAGGATTAAATACTGACCACCTTACGAGTCACCTATACGACTCGTACCCATATCTTACGACTCAATTCCTAATGTCATATCTATTCTAATATCCAAGACTATCCCACCAACTAACACTGGTCAACTTAAGATAGGTCTTCACTACTCATATCCCAACATACGACTCATACCATGAGTTATAATGGGTTTGAAGAATGAGATTCTTAGAAATTTTCTAAGATTCCAAACCCGGGATACTTCAGTGAAGGTGTCAGTCCAATAAATGGACACTAGAAACTCATGTTTTTTGACATGAGGCGACCATATATAATACTTATGTGGTACACAGAAATCCCTTAAGTACACTTGTACATATGTTTCATAGTGAGCAAAAGGTACTCAGAAATCCCCTACTCTTATGGTATCTCCGATACTATGGCTACACGCAGTGGGGTGGCCCATCTAGTGGGTAAAATTGGATTCATATATCCCGTGGGTGGATTATGACGATTAATGGTTTTATAGGCATGCTGAACCTGGCTTTCATTCTTGGCATTATTATATATATCCTAACCGTATGCTAGCATTCACCCGCTAACCTTTCTTCGAACGTTGTATCCTTACGCGATGCATGAATCATCCATACTACTCCTCCTTCTTATTGATTGAATTTGGGTACAGTCAATGTTGGATTGAAGTGGTGAGATTCCTATAATACCTCATACTTTTCCTAGCTTAAATTCATTCCTAGAATGTTAAGGGATAGCTTCAAAAATGAATAATATTTATTCCTTGTGGAATTTCAAGATTTCAAATTTTCATTGTGTGGGAAATTGAATAAATTTTTCATCAATACCAAATTCGCCTAAATCCAACACTCGATTGAGAAGTGAGAGCATTTTTAAGTTGACAGTGTGCCACCTGGACTCTCAGGGCATCGCGGAGAAGGTAAAAATGGAAATCATCAATTCCAGTAGACCTCTGCGATATTGGCGCATTGCGGAATGGTCCATTTTTCTATTTGTACAAATCTAGTAGCCCAATGCGATCTTACCGCGTGCGTTGGTGGTCAAAATGACATTTCAAAAGGGCACCACAATTTCTTCGCATCGTGCCAAGCCCTCAGTTCCCAGTTGTCTATTTCCAGTGGCCCAACGCGATCACGTCGTGTCGTCCTAAGTGCCTATTCCGAAAAATTTTGATGAAAATTGAAAGCTTCATCCAGGGTTAAATTGGCCTTTTCCCATAATTTTATTTCATCTAGATATGAGATTTAATCCCTAAAATCATTCTCAAGTCATTCTTTATTGAATTTTACCCAAATCAAAGCATTCTTTCTCAAGGAAAACAAAAACCTAGATCATCAAAACTTTCTCCCAAAGGAAATCCCATTTTCCTCTACTAATTCTTCAATGTAATTCAAGATTAAGGATTTCCAATACAAGAACTCTAAGAATTTAAATTTAAAGCATCAATAAGGACCCAAGATTCAATCCCTAGAATCTAGTTCATCAATTGAGGTATGTGGGATTATGAATAAGGATAATCCTTTCATCATTGTGCCCAAAACTTGATTTAAATTCAACTTTTACTGAAGTTTATGAGATTTTCCTTTAAATTAAAGTTAGGGTTTATGGCCATTATTGCTATTTATAAGTTTATGATATATCCAATTATTTAGAAGTTGAATTCCATGCTTTTGTTTATATTTTCATGCATATAGCTGAACTTTCAAGATTTTTAGGATGGATTATAAATGCTTATATTATCAAGCATGAATTTTAAGATGTTTTAACATAATATTGATTCATGGGTCATTATTCCCTAATTAAGATTGCTATTTCGAGATTCTTTGTGCTATGATCACCCTCAGATAAGAATATTCTCAGATTTTGATAAAGATTTGACCTTTTGGTCCTAAGCTAAGATAAAGAATCCACTTTGTTCATATAACTTGATATTTAACCTTATGCTATTTTTGAAGTGGATTTCTTAAGATTTTGAGCATAAGAATGGAGTAGTATTTAGCACCGAGATAGGTAAGTTACTACGATTTCATACCCTAGAACTACGTGCCACCATAGGAGTAAGATTATTTCCACTTCTACATGGATGACTAAGATTGTATTAACTTAAGATAAGAAGTTCTATTTTCATGGAAAGGGTAGAACAACCCTACCTAATGGGGGCCAGATATGGGACTTCATGGATGCTCATATGGTGTATGTTGATTAGAACAACCTCCCCAAAAGATGTCCCCTACTCTTAAAATAGTCTATTGTCTTAAAACCTTAAGATAAAAGCATATGTTTTGAAAGCTATGGTTTTAAGATTCTTAAAGTCTTGAGATGAAGTATTTTCTTTTTCAGAATAGTTTTTAAAGAGTTTCCTTTAAGACTACAGATCTTAGAACAGAAAGGGTAACAAAAAAGCTTTTAGAAAACTATGTGTAAAGGCTCACAAGTTTTACCCAGATTATGTTTTAAAGATAGATAGTAACTTCTGATTTCAGCTTTTAAAATTCAGATTTTAGAGTGAGTCCTTTCTACACTGAGGCAGTATGACTTAAAGAGAGAATACAAGCTCAGCCATTAGAACTAAATGTTATGGCTCACAGGATTTATAAAGTATGTTTTGCTTCCTATTGCTGAATATTTTAGTATTTCAGATATTCCATCTTATGTTAGTCATTAACATTTAGTATGTATCTTTTTACAAATTATGATGATTGATATTATGTTTTACTTATGCATTCACCCCCATATACTCAGTACATCCTCAAAGTATTGATCCACATATATATCTATGTGCTTCATTTTCTCATAGTGTAGGTATGAGTTATAGCACAAATACTTTATTCAGACAGCTTGGAGATTCCATCCAGCAGATGACGAGTCCTCCTACTTCAGGGATTTTAGTTAGATGTTATTTATGTACTTTACTTCCTTACTCTCATGTATTGATTAGTGATAGTTGGGGTTGCATCCTAGCTATCTATAGTCAGTATAGTAGAGGCTTTACAGATGTCAGTTAGAGTTAAATATGTATTTTCAGTCTCTCTTTCAGACCTTATCAGAATGTAAAAGTTGTATCAGTATTGTATATTCACAGATTCCACCATTATTGTATTTATGCTTTACACATATTATTCAGTTACTTATAAGTTATGCCAGTAGAAGGGTTAGATTGGGATCACTTGTGGTCTTAAGCACCGTGTGACGTCTCAGGATAGATTTTTGGGGTATTACAAACTTGGTATCAGAGAACAAGGTTAAAGTTTCTTAGGGTGTCTATGAAGCCATGTCTAGTGGAGTCTTGCGGAATGGTATGGAGACGTCTATACTTTTCTTCAAGAGGCTACAAGGCATTTAAGAAAAGTTTCCCTCCTTTCATACTCTAGATCGCGATGCAAAGTTATTTCTTCAGAAACTCCCATCTACTCATATGTTACCCTAAAATTCTTCATTTATTACTTATTTTTGAGATAACACGATTAGGAAGTTCCAGTTCCTCCCCAGATAATGCCTTCAAATTTTCTAGCAGAGACTTCAGAATTCACATAAGGGGCTTGATAGGAGCTCCCTAGTGTGTTAAGTTCCTTGAATTAAAAGTCTATGTTCTTATCCTTATGAGTTGTTCAGTTGAGACTGAATTTGATATACATTCAGGTTCTTCATTATTCCTACAGTGCAGATAGTGCTCGTGAGTGGAGGTAGTATGAACCTAGACTGTTAATAGTAGTGTGCATGCGAGGGATATTATGAAATTCAGTGTTATGATTTATGAATAGTAGAACCTTATTATAGTTGGAAGTATGGGTATAGAAGAATACTGACAAGAAAAGTGAGAATGATGATTGATAGTGTAATACCTTGAGTTTTCATGTCATAAACCTCTCATCCTTTATCATGAGATCAGATCCAGTGAAAAGTAATGGTTACTCATAAGTTGACACTTTCGTTTCTATCTTAGCAATATAGTTATTTTTCTTAAGGATTCATGCACTTGCAAACCAGTTTAGTAGCTCATTATTCTTGAGATCTAGTGATTCAGTTCTATCAGTTACACATGATGGATTGAAGACTAAGATTCCTCTGTGTTTCAGGTTAATTATCCACATTTGAGGACGAATGTTCCCAAGAGGGAGATGATGTAATGCCCCGTATTTTTGTGCTGGAATTCTAACCACCGTTCCTGCGCCTCTAAGCTCTAATCCAAGTGATTCTCACATGAATACAAGTTGCATGATCATTATCCTAGTCTATGGAGTAGTTTAGAGGTGAAAAATGTTCATAGCAATGACCTAGAACAAAATTGAGCTAAGACCAATTGATTCATCCAAAGTTTGACATTCGATTCTACAAGGTTCAACTTCAAACGTGAATATCTCTTAATATACATGGAATTTTTCATCCCAAGACCTATCAAATTGTATATAATTGAAGTAGCTTTCCAATGATACCAATTTTATCAAAATCCAACACTCGAGCAAGGAGTTATGCCTTTGCAAAGTAGAGTGCGTCGCCTAACCAATCGCACATGGCTACTAGAATAGGTGTGCAATAAGCAATGCGGCGCATACTTAAATGTGTAGGATAATCAGTACAGTGCATACTTAAATGTGTGCGATAAGCAGTGCGCCGCATACCTCACTTCCAAGTGCCAAAAACACCCCTATATATGTCTATAACACGAGATTAAACTCCCATAACACCCAAATAAGTTTACTTTCTCTCAAAATCACCAAGAACATTCATTAGGGTTTCAACCTAAAAATTCAAATATCTCATCGAAACATAGATAAAAAAAAAATCACAATAGTAGATAAACCATTGATTATAAACACAAACAACCAACTCCATATCAACAAAGAATACCAATTGGAACATATCACCAAGGAGAAACACTACATGAAGTCTCACTCAACCAAATAATTTTTGAAATGAGGAATTCCTGAATCAACCCAAGTAAGAAAACCATAACTCAATCAAAGCATAAATTACCTCACCGAATAAGAAGTTACCAAGCTCAACACCAATGTCAAGGTCAAGACCACTACCAAAAAATGAACCAACAAACTTAAGATAAAGAATTTCCAATTTGCCAACTTAAGAGCCATTACAACAAATATAACCTGTCATCAACTCTCTAACTCTACTAAAACAAAAACCATATCATGGTAAGAATAGGGTGTCCAACTCCATACCAAAACCAAGAGCAAACTATAAAGACAAATCCAAGATTTCTCGATATTAATATCAAAGACACTATCAGGAGATGAAATAGCCACAAACAAAGAACGGATGCCAAATTAGTCAACCTCAAAATGGGTCTACATAGAGAGGGACAACCAATGTAAGAACTTTCACAACCCCAAAGGCAATTCCAAGAATTCCAAACTCAAGAACAAGTGACATAACCAAATTGGAAACTCTTGAACCATAATAGAACCACAAAAGCTCAACTTACCTTCAATACCAGGATTCATCCAAAAATGGGTCTAGTATTTCCAAAAGAAGAGAAAATGACTAACCTCACCTCTCTACTTGAGATAAAATATCCAACCAAGATAGCCACCAAAGACAATTAATAAGAACCATATGGAAGGGTAAATTCTAACTAGATGTCAAAAGTATAGCCATATATTAAGCGAGGATCAATTTTATCAAACAATAACCATAATAAAAACATTAATATGAATATCAATGACAGGGAATAGATGGTACCAAAAATGAAAATCAATACCAAGTACCACTCTAGGGCCACAATAAGGCCAATATTCAAATGGAAATGAGACTCGAACCCATATGCTACACTCGTAGAGAGAATACCAATATAGATTGACTTTATCCACTACTAAATGAAATTATATATGGGGTAGTCATATAATCATAAACTCTATAACAAGGCACACAACAACCAATATGAGCTTATCAGGGCATATAATCATTGATGGGTAAGAGAATCCCAATACACATAAATGAAAAGATAACTATAGGAAATAAAACACACCTATCATAGTGAAATATGAAGTCATATGCCACACGGTTTAAGGGAGAATAATTTTTAATGAGCCCAAGTTCAGACCGATCGACTGAATTATTAATCGAGTCAACAAGCGCACTATCTTTAACTGATGATATCACAACACCATAGAACTAACCTGAATAAGATAAATGACTAATAATCCCATACCTGGGATACTCCATAGACTAGTGACTATTTTCTATAGTTCTAGAAAGCCCCTGAAGCCCTAACTTGACAAGAAACATAAATTGCCCCCAACTAGCTGAACAACTGATGCTGAGAGCACGCTCTGCTATAATGATCATCCTTTCTGCCGTTATAGCCTACCTCAGGAATCTTAGGATAGCTAGGAAAAATATGTTAACACAGCTTTAACAACCAACTCGCATCTGGGGAACTTTCTATACCAATATCCCATCTCACCACAACAAAAATAGCCTTCTAGAATACTTCAATATGCTATACCACCTAATCCAAAATAACCACCATGACCTAAAGTCCCATACTAAATATTTGGTAAGGTTCGATAAGAACTCTACCTGATATGGCCACCATGACTAACCTGAAAGTCACCTATAGTATGGAACACTACCTGTGTAGAATCTATATGCTTTATGTGAAGCTGACTTCCATCGAAAGGGTCCTCACCCCCAGATGGAATACCAATAACACTATATTGGAGAAGTAAAGTAGTCATGAGCTCTATTAGGGAATGAGTTATAACCAATTCCTCTGGTTGATGCTGAATAACTTTGATGTCCATCCCTGGCTCCTTAGTCCAACATTGCAACAAAACTCTAGAAATGCATGTTGAAGTTTCGTCTGTACCTATCGACTACATTGCATTATCCATTTGGGATTGAATAAAGTCATAGAATATACTTGAGGCTTATAGAAATATGGACAAATGACAAAGAGTCAAAAAAATAAATTTCCTAAGAATTCCCTATAGCCTCTCAAAGATAGGTTATAGATGTCTTTGCACCGATCTGCATGACTCTAGATGTTTTTGCACCAATTCATATGAATACCAAAAACTTAGCTCTTATACCAACATGCTAGTAAACCGAGGCTCTAATACCAATTTGTCATGACTTAATTTCTTAGGTCATGCTGGAGCCTACTATAACCCACTAGTAGGCAAGCCAACCCGTAGTCCAAAATTATTCGTAATAGACTACCAAAAGAAATGGATGAAAGAATATAGAATAAATATAGTAAAAGAATAAAATACAAAAGATAGTCTTTAAACCTAGTGGAATAAGTACAAGAGCTTCTAGTGTTAACAAATGTACAAATGAAGTACCAAATGATCCGCTAGCTACAAAAGTGTTGTATGAGTACCAAATACGTGGTACTTAGTAGGAAACTTGATAAAGCACAACTTATACATCAATTTAAGTACAAGACGGTCGTCATCAATATATTTACCCAACTTTGAGTTGGGGTCGAATCCATGAGGAACAATTTGAGTGGTGATTGAGTAAGTTTGAAATAAAAGTTGTTTGCTAAGTTCAACCCTATGGTACAAGATGGTTGGAGGGTTTTCATTTTTTTTGAATGTGAAAGTAATTTTTGGGCCTCAAAGGGACCAATTTCAGACTAAGAATAGTTAAATTTAATTAATTAGGCAAGGATCTTGGGATTATGCTATCGAAGGGGCCAGTTATGCATGGAAATATGATAATTTCATACAAAATCTAATCGTGATGTTGTGGTAGGCTGGTTGAATGTCCTTGAGGTTAGTTTGTCAGCAAAGTATTAAATATATCACTCATTGACCCTTTTGAGTACCTAATGAGTGTGTCAATTAATGTCACCCAACACCTCAATTGGGTATCCCTATTTCTAAGATGATACGCATGGTATAGTCAACCTCGTAATAACCCTTATGTATAATATAGTGAGAATTAGAAAACTATGCCCATAAATTATCTACTATTTCCTTGGTTACCACACCCTTTTTTTAAGGATGATGTGGGTTCCAAAAGCTTACCCAAACCCCTCTTTCAAGGATAATTTGAGCTTTCAACAGCTTGGGATTTTAACCCGTAAAACCCATTAAGGTATTTGAGGATTTCACCCATTAATCCCAACCAATTTAATCAAGCAATAGTAGAACCCATCATCAACAAACTAGAATCTACACAAATACATCACAACCTACACATAATTTCACCCTAATCAAGCATAACCCCAAGAGGTAAATCTAGCACATCATAAGGATAATCAAAACAAATATACCAACATGTCCATCAAAGTTATTCATAAGAGAAATAAAGAAAGGATAAACCACACTTTAGACTCAAATAGATCTTCAACAGACAAAGCCAATTCTATACTTTAGAGTTCCTCTAATTAAAAATTGCTTTAAATTAGTGTAAATTTAAGCTCTAAGCTCTAAGAAATTATAAAAATCCTAAACTAAGGATGGGTGGTAAAATTGTGGAATGATGGTGACGCCCTTGAATGAAACCTTAAATAGGATTTTGGGTCGTCTAGACAAAATGGCATAAATGCCCTTGGGCATAATCCCGCTAATCCGTGATCACGAAAGCTTGTGCATGATTTCTTTAATCTCGAATGCATTAATATCATTGCGATTGCGGTCCTTTGACCTATCTTGACTAGCCACGATCGCATCTTTTTAACTATGATTGCGGTAATTGAGACCGTGTTCTACTCCAGGTCTACTAGTTGCACTTTTTCTCTTCTTTTTGATCCTTTTCATCTTCCATCCATATCTTTCCTTCTCATAACCTGTATGCCTACAAAATGTGGATATTAGTGTATTTAATCACAAGTATGTCTCACTTATTTATTCAAAACTTGGTGATGTGGATGAATGTTGAGTGCAAATGAGTGGTAAATTTACTACTCATCACAACTGTCAACAAATCTCTAAAGATAATACAAATATACATAACATGTAAATAGAAATGGAAACTACACCTAAATATCCAACAACTACATAGTAAAACTAGTGAGATAATAAGGATTGAATATCCTACTCGTATCCAAGAAATGAACATAGTAAGACTAAGGAGGTATTAAGGATGAACTATCCTATTTCATCCATACTTAGGAACCTTGACACTATAACATATATCACTGCCCAATATACTAATAATGAGTGGAAGGAAAATATATAATAGTAGACAAAGGTCAAGGAATGAATATACGCCCTGAATAAATAAAGAAAGGAAGGGATATACGGTAATACCATAGCTACATATATATATATATATCTATATGTAAATAAGGTAAAATCAAGGTATGGCCTAAATCATTAGTCTTGCATACAACGGCCTCATAATCATAGTTGGAACTAGTGTTAACAAATTTAGAGACATAAGACATAATTCTTAATCATGGGATAGTCATGTGAAATAAAATAATTGTAAGAGAAGCGGATCCAAATCATACCTCTAATCTCAATACTGGGTCATTAAGGAAGCCATCACAAACTAGCCATAAGTATTATCATAATAATAATAATAACATTTCCAACGACAATGTGAGTAACCAGCTAGTCAGGCAAATAATACCTAACCCGGCCTTTCATAAACAACCACCAATATAGGACCTTAAGGTTCAATAAACATACAACACACCACAAGCTATAATCACAACCTATACCTATGAAACCTCCTATAAGGATAATAGATATAGGCGCATACAATTGATAGACAATGTACATCCAAGAACGAATGCCAATACAGAATCTATAATACCATAACCAATCTAATACCATGAAGTAAACCAATGAATATACCTCTTCCAGCTCAATATCTCATAAAGTCAGGACCTACGACAACCACCCTTCTTCGGTATGAAGTCTCACTAATGAAGGGGTCCCTAGGGGGTTCAAGAGTACCCATATACACTAACCTAGTCCTGATCCAGGATTTTTAGTCATCATCAACCTTTTTTTTTTGGTATCAGAGATATATATGTATATATATTCATATAATAACTACACAAATTCAAATCAACGGAAAAAGTGTAAGTTTGTAAAACCATTGACTAGGGTAAACTCCGAGACTAGATCATCATAAGGGTGTAGAAAGGGTTGAGAATCTCTCCCGATCGAAGTAAATATTAGTAACAAAATCATTGACTGGAATTTGTTGTGGTCAAATATTAAAAAACATCATTTTTCATGTCAAATGACCATAAGTCATTCATGAAGATGGTACAATTCCTGTTATGAAAAAATTTATTTTTAGGGTGAAAACTGGATTTAATCCCTTTTTAGGAAAAATAGTAGTAAAACATATTTTTTGTTGTAATCGTACCATTATAGTGTTAAGTGATCATGAATGTACTGAATCTATGTATGCCATCTCCAAAATTCAAATAATGAAATCATAAGCATCAAAACATCTACAACTATGACCATGCCCTTTACAAGGATAAACCATGCCTTGAAATCCTACCAATATCATGACACGGCCTTAGGCCTAATTATATATATATTCGGCATAGCCATAACATTATAATCAAAGAAAAATCTCCATAATCCACTAAGTACCATATTAAACATAGTTATAAAGGTTCAGTAGTATCAACTATACCTAATATGCTAGCAACCTACGATAATAGGATCCTAGAAGCACCATACGTATTTCACCTTAAGGGGAAATTCACCCATCTAATCCCTAAACCTTAATATTCTAGCCTAACTCATAGTGTTCTACTCATAATAAATCTTAACATTCTCATTCACCAGAAATATACATAACACACCATCAAAGAAAGAATAGATAAAAGCCTACCTCGATGTCAAATTACAAATCCTTGAATCATGCCCAATTCATGTATTTTCACTCAACGATATCAAAATGCCGCCATGCTATCAAAATCGTACAATATGCATCATTAGGAGTAAAATGAGACCTATATTTCTATATTAAGGTTCGGGATGAATTTTAGGTCCAGAACGGGCATCAGTGCCCACTAATGGAATCCTAAATCGAACCCATCATGGGGTCCCTTGAAGGATAAGGAATGCGTGCTTAAAAGTTGAGCACAAATGGAGCACCAATTGGGTTTCAAATCAGTCCTTAAAGTGTGGGAATTCAAAGAGCTAATTTCTAAGAATTTACATTGAAATCATAGGAATCTTACCATGAATTTGAAGGGTTATCACAAAAGAAATCATTATCTAAGCTCCCAAAATCACCCACAAGCTTCAATCCCAAGTTTTCCCAGTTTCTAGGGTTTAACTCTCTTGGAAATGGATGGATAATGGGGAAAAGAGGGATAAAAGGGGGTATTTATACCTTTCTAAGGTAAGAAGGAGTCACGTTTGAAATTTATTGATCACAATTTGCGATACCCAACTAAAGGACCCAAAGTCGCATTTGCGACTTAGATATCCTTATTTGAGATACTGGCCATACTGAAAAGAGTGTGGAGATTGTGACTAAAATTGTTGCATTCGTGACTCTTATTGGGGCTGCTAGATAGCTAGTCGCGATCCATGGATTGTGATCACTGGTTCAACAACACCATCTGTGACTTTGAAATTTTCAAATCTCTGCTAATATTTTGGGATTCATCTAGAATCCCGTACGCACAAATGGACCATGCTACCCTATAAAATTTGATGTTTTTTACTTAATGGCATAGTTGAAATTTCCACGTAAGGTCTTTTTGAAAAAATATGAGTCCCATAACCTAACTTCTATTTTCTTATCTTTTGACCCATAGCTAGAAATGAGCCCGGTTGCCTCAGAACCCAAAACAAGAGTCCATAGACATTTTAGTGCTGATGGTGTGATTGGAATTCTCATCCAATGTCATCTAGTAGGATTTTTAGTTTGAGGACAAATCCTAAACATTGATAGCTCCAAAACAGGGAAATAATCCAAAAATCTAAAGGAATTGTCCTATCACTGTATCAAAAGTTTTGAAAAGTCATGAATGACTTGGACATCTAAATAGTAAGAAAATATTTCAATTTTGTCAATCGATCTACAATGTCCCAAATACCATCAGAACCATAGGAGATGTAAGCAATCCATTAACAAGTTCATGGTGATCCACTCCTACTTCCACTCGAGAATGGGAGATCTCTTAATTAGGACAACAGGCCTCTGATACTTAGCCTTCACCTGTAGACAACATAGGTAATAAGCTATAAAGTCTCCCACATCTCTCTTTTTGCCACTTCACCAATAATACTACCTTAAATCCCTATACATCTTAGTCGTCCCAGGGTGAGCGAAGTAGCTGGGACTATAAGCCTCATGCAATATCTATTGAATCAAATCTACATCCCCAGAAACACAAATATAGTGACCATAGCTAAAAATATCCTTAGAAATAATAGTAGTCCTCCTAGGCTTACCACTCAGCACCTTTTCATAGATAGGCACAAAGTTCCCTATCCTCAAACTAGCAACTCTAAATTTTCTCAAATAAGGTAAACCTCACCTCAACACTATAAAAGATCATTGTAATATCTGTAATATCCAGTCTCATAATTAATTTGGGTAAGGATTGGATGTCCCATGACAACGGTCTTTCATAACCTTAAATAGGAGCAAGCTACTCATACTTACTACTTTTTGAGTTAAGGCATCTGCTACCACGTTTGCCTTGATCGAATAGTATAAAAATAGAGATGTCATAACCCTTCATCCACTCCATCCATCTCTATTACCAAGAATTATAATCTCCTTAAGTTATAAGATGCTAAAAACTCTGATGATCCATTTATATCTCACAATGCCTGCTATATAAATAATGCCTCCAAATGATAGGTGCAAAAACTACTGCTGCTAACTCCAAATCATGAGTGGGGTAGTTATGCTCGTGCACCTTTATTTGCCTTGATGCATAAATAATAAATCATCCCTACGGCATCAAAACATAGTCTAAACCAATGCCAGAAGTACCACAATACAGGATGATTACTTTACCCTCAATAAGATTAGCCAATATAGGAGCTGAAGTGAGAAAACCCTTAAGGCTTCAAAAACTCGACTCACACTCCTTAGACACTATATAGGAAACTCCTTCCATATTAATCTACTCATCGAATCCGCAATAGTATAAAACCCCTCAATGAACCTCATATAGTAACCATTCAAACCAATGAAGCTATGAACCTCAGATGGAGATATAGGGATATCCTAATAATGAATAGCCTCAACCTTTATTGGGTCCACCATAATCCTATTCTTATACACCACATTTCCTATGAATGTCACCTACTTGATCTAGAACTCACAATTTAATAATTTGGAAAAAATCCTATATCTCTCAAAGTTCGGATCACAAGCCTCAAATTTTGCATATGCTCCTCCATAATCCTTGAGTGTACAAAAATGTCATCGACAAACACTAGCATGAAGGAATATAAATAAGGACTGAATACATAGTTCATAAAATTGATGAAGTAAAGTGATAGGGCACTTTTTATAAATCTGTTTGGAAATAACTGACTCACCTGCTAGGGAAGAAACTAAGAAAGGCTCAGGGATCTTTTTAGAACTTATCTCAAAATTCATAGCAACTAGCGAGGTCACATAAGAGAAACTTGACCTAGGGTCTAATAACACATAAACATCAAGATAAAAGACACGAAGCATACCAGTAATGACATATGGCGAATCTCTCTACTCCTGATAGGATGGTAAAGAATAGAATTAATTTAGGCACTGGCCGCCACCGTTACTGGATGAGGTACCCTGTAGAGGGGCTGGGCGACTTAGAAGAGCTAGTTCATTATTAGCCTGAGTCTGTGGACAAACATCTCTATTTCTCTTTCTAGCATGTGGGTACTCTTTGATTTTATGACCTACCTGGCCACAACCATAACAACCTTTTTACCCCTACAAACATTCACCTCTACGATTCTTACCACACTTAGTACATTGGGGATGATTGGGCTTCCCACTCACACTATTTTTAGATCTGGACATAGAAAACTTACCTCATTATTCATGCCTATTTCTGGGTTTAGGAGCACTAGCTGAAGAAGGTGCAGGAATAGATGACCAATTTTGAAACTGCAAATGATTTCCTCCTCTAGTACTATTCTAACCTTAATCAACCTGCCTGGTCCTAGCCTTCTTATTTACTCTCTCTTTCCTTTAAATTTTCTATATCAATATGCTGAGTGTGTATCATAAATCTAGCAAGATCCATATCTCCAATGATCATAGACGTCCTACACATCTTCACTACTAACCCAGATACATCGGTCACAAACTTACTCATGGTTGACCTAGGGTCAGCCATCTAACTAGGGGAATACTTAGACAATTGGTTGAACTTGAGGCAATACTCTTTCACTATCATTGAGCCTTGCCTCAGCTTTATGATCTCTTCTATCTTAGCTTACCTTATCTCACGTGGGAAGAACTTGTCTAAGAATGAGTCCTAAAAAATCTACCAAGTTATAGGAGCTGCATTTTCTCCTTTACTCTTCTTTTACTTTACTACTTAATCATAGGCTACATCCTTCAATCTATAGGATGCTAATTCTACACTTTCCTCTTAAAAAATATGCATAATTCGGGTGATCTTCTTCACCTTATCTAGATATAACTGTGGGTCCTCACCAACCTTCGACCCAAAGAATTCTAGTGGGTTTATTCTCATAAAATCTCAAATTTTGGGTGCGAATAAATCTCCATCTTGCTAGAGTGAGGCTACAGCCTAATGATTTCCCTAAATATTAGCTGTCACAAATTGCGCTAGTACATTCATGACAACCTAAAACTCTGCATATGACACATTCTCATTCAAAGAATTTGTGGGTTGAGGTGTTTGGTTATCATTTTTGTGTGCGTTAGCTCAACGAGAAGGAATTTTATGTCATGTGAAAGCATAAGTTAGAAGTAGATAGAGACACTGAATGCACAATAGATCATGAAAGAAGCAATGGTTTCCTAAATGCTCCATAGCCTCTTATTCATAGATATAATGTGCTTTATACTGATGATCACGACTCTACGTAATGCAGCTTGTGTGACTCCCTACGACTCTCTAAACCTTAGGCTCTGAAACCAAGTTTGTAATGCCTCGAAATCTGATTCCTGGGACACCACACGCTGCTCTAAACTACAAAGTCCTGAGCTAACCCTAACTGCTTTCTACTAAATTTGAATCTCAAAATAGGGGAAATATGAATATAAGATCATAGTGAATATGGAAAACTATTTGAACTATCTGAGTATGTCTGATAATACTAATGTCATCAGTCTAATAAAGTACTATCTGAAATGAATGCTAAAGTATCTACT
Source organism: Capsicum annuum (assembly GCF_002878395.1). Classification (NCBI taxonomy): domain Eukaryota; kingdom Viridiplantae; phylum Streptophyta; class Magnoliopsida; order Solanales; family Solanaceae; genus Capsicum; species Capsicum annuum. The sequence goes on from NC_061121.1 coordinate 97,513,661, forward strand.
AATAGACTAAAAATCTGAATAACTAAGTCTCCGAACTATAAGGACTCACCAACTGCAGAAATGTAGATAAGATGCTCAATAATCACTCACACTGCTGAGACTGAGCACCTGAACCTACATTATGAGACAATGTAGCACAGACATATATGTGGATTAGTACTTTGAGGATGCATTGAGTATATAGGGATGGATTCAATAATTAAACAATATAATAATAATTCATAAAACAATATATGTTAAAGGTAAATGACTCACATAGGCTTGAGTAATATAAAAACTGAATATTATAAATCATGAACAATAAAGCATATATAATGAATCTTGTGAGCCATTACCCTAAGTTCTAAAATCTGTATTCTATTCTTATTCTTAAATCATATAGAATAAGTGAAAAGGGCTCACCTCTTTATGTTTGGAAACTAAAAGCTGCAATTCTGTAACTGAAATCTCAAGTAAAATAATATCTGAGTAAGCTTGTAAGCCTTTACACTTAGTTTCTAAAATCTGAAAAAATACTTTATCTTTTATCTGAAGGTTTATCTGTAAGGGAGGTTCTTCTAACCTACATAAACCATATGAGCATTCATGGAATCCAATATCTTTGTCCCCCTAAGAAGGAACATCCTTACGTTGGGAAGAAGAGTCACACTCTTTCTAGGGAGTATAACCTATCTAAGTGATCACATATCTGTCATCCACATAGAAGTGGGGATAATCTAATTCCTACATTGGCATGAAGTTCTGGGGTATGAAACCATAGTAAAGTACCCATCTTAGTGCTAAATACTACTCCCAAAACAATATCTATATGCTCATTATGATGAATATTCACTTTTAAAATAGTCTAATGGTTTGTAATGAAAAGCAACTATAATTGTGTAAAGCTAAATCTATAATTTGAATCTATAAAGTGAATTTTATATCTATTTTGATACCAAAAGGTCAAATCTTTATCAACAGTCTGAGAATAATCTTATTATAGGGTGCTCATAGCACAAACGATCTCAAAATAGAAATCTTTAATAATGGCTTAATGACCCATACATCAATCTCATTTTAAAACATCTTAAAATACATGCTTGATAATATATTTACATTTATAATTGATAATAAAATCTAAAAATTACTGGACTATGCATAAAAATATGAATATAATCATGTAATTCCACTTCAAAATCAATGAAAATCTCATAAGCTTGTAAATAACAATAATGGGTATAAACCCTAACTACAATTTCATGGGAAATCACATAAAATCAAATAATTTTTATAATTAAAAGCAAGTCCTGGGCACAAGGATGAAAGAAGTATCCTTCTTTATAACCCCACATACCTTAATTGATGATCTTTGATAAAAAACTTGAATCATAAATTCCTATTGATGCTTTGGAGAAGAATTCTTAGAGCCCTTGTGTTGGGAATCCTAAATATTGAATTTCTTTGGAGAATTAATGGAGGAATTTTTATTCCTTAGGGAAAAAATTTGACGAGCTGGGGTTTTGATTGAGAGAGATTTGATGAAAAGTGGAGGTAAAGTGCTTTGGAGGGGTTTAATTCATTGTTTAAGATGGATTAGAGGTTGAGAGAATGATAAGAATACCTCCTTTATTCTTTTAAACGAAACTAAAAAATGCACATGTTTCCGAACTAGGTGGCCACCATGATGCACCACTATCGTGGTGGCTCACTTGAAATTGACAAATGGGAACTAGGCAACGCCGCGATGTGCCACCATCGCGGTGCCCCTTTTTGTGCCATTTGGTGCGATGCACTAATATCGCGTTGGGCCACTAGAATGGGACAATTGAGAATTTAGACCTATCTGTGGTGCGCTAATATTGCAGAAGTCCACTGGAATTTTACAATCATCATTTAAACCTTCTCCGCAATGTGCTAATGACCGAAATGACGATATTTTTTGACTTGAACTTAAAATAGCCATAACTTCTCACTCGATTATCGGATTTAGGCAAATTTTATATCATTGGAAAGCTTATTCAATTTCCTATACTCTAGAAGGTCTAAATCTGAAGAATACTACACGAAATAAATACTTATTCATTTTGGAATCTATCTCTTAATATTTTAGGGATGAATTACAGCTAAGAAGAGAAGGGGTTATTACAATTGAATAGATACAAAATCTTAAAACATGCATGCTAAGTGCAAGTATACTTACCAAGAGATAGAGATAAATTGAGAGCTTAAGTATCTTAAAACAAAAGTAACAAACATAATCTAATATGCTGGAGAATCACTACATTTAGTTTCTTTAATCGTTACTTTTGTAGAATAAGTAAAACTAAAACAAGGAAGGCGATAAAACATGAATACGGTATATGAATCTAATGTAAAGATGAACATGCTATAAAACAGAACTAAGGATCATGTATTAATACTAGGCATGAAAAACATGAACATGTATAATTGAGAATGCAAAACCAAGTATAGCATGTACTGATATGATCTGAATAATATGAATAATCTGTAAAACCAACTGAATAATTACTGAAATATGATTACTTGGTCAAGAAAACCTTAACTGAGATAAAATGAATAATGACTTAAATTATGGGACCTATCATGTAACTGACATGCCCCAATCTAAGCTAATTGGGGTCTAACCTGTAATCCTAGTTAGAAGGGTTTTAGTATCTTATTACAGATATTAGCACATGGCGGCGTGGATCCACTAAATTGGTGTCCTGGAGGACTAGAGAGCCTCTCTCTACTGGTAGGTGACCCTAAAAAAGTGTCCACCCACTACTAGTAGGAAGACCTCTCATATCTATGCTGGCTACGTAGTTCTAGAACTTAGGGACTACTAATAAAGGTCACACCCTCTACTGAAAGGTGAGCCCCAATCCCTCAGTTTACTAGTGCCAAATCCTACTCCCAACTTAATGACACTAATATTAATATAGGTCTAACATGATACAGTACTATACTGATAAGTGCACAAAATAAACATGGTAGTCTGAATAAAATATTAAAAACATGGTCTCACTGACTTATAACTTTAAAATGGAAACATGTAAAAACACATAGGTTTTGGGTGTTCATAACTCACCAACATTGAATGATTACAAAAATACGATAACAACACTTGGAACACTAGTAGGAGTAATAATTTAAAGATCCAAAACATGTTATATTTTAATAAATAAAGGAGACATGTGAATTTGAACATGGGAATGAGATAAATGTTGAAGGGTAACAATTTCACATGGTTAAATTCATAACTTGACTATTTAACATGAAATCAATGGAGTGTAAAATGGGAAATTGAAATTCAAAACATAAAATAACTTAATTTACGTAGAGACATTTGCTGACATGGATTGAATTCAAATTAGTAAGAAAATACATGGATTAAATTCATATTATGAGCATGGATAATTTCATATAAGAAGGAGAATTTCATACTTGATCAAAAAGGAAACTTTTGGGACTTAAAGTGTGGAAGAAACCTATTGATTAGTACCCCATATACCTTAATTGATTGAATTATTTAAGAAATATTTTATTCGAAACTTAAATCCATTTGTTCTTGAGAGGAAAATCTTGAATTTTGTTCTTTGGAAAACGGAAGGGTTTCTAGTGAGAAATTTTGAGGTAATGGACAAATAGTTCCCCTTGGAATGTTAAAAATCGTGTTTTGGACAATTGGGGTTGGGGGGAAAGGATCTAATTTCCCCTTGGCCTTTTTTCCAATGGGAATGGCCCTCATGGAGCGACCCCTATTCCAATGGAATATCCCTCACGATTCAACCCCTAGTCTGGTAGAATAGCCCTCGCAGCATAGGGCTATCACGACCCCTTACTATTTCTCACAAAAATGGTCATAACTTTTTGCTCGAGTATTGGATTAAAGCAAAATTGGTGTCATCGGTAAGATAACTAAATTATATACTATTTTGTAGGTCTTGAACTGAAAAATTCTATATATTTCAAATTTTATACACGTTAAAATTTGGTCATTGTAGAATCGAATTCAAAATTTGGCCGAACCAAAGGATCTCTGCTGAACTTTGCTCAAAGTAATTCCTATGAACATTTTTTACCTCAAAAGCATTCTAAACACTAGGATAATTAGCATGATACAATATTCAAATATAAATTATGGGATAAGAGTTTACACATGTAGCAATGACGGTTTGATTTTTAGCTAAAAAATGCGGGGTGATACAGCCAGGGATTCCCCTATACCTTTCGCCCTCCATGATACATATATGAAAGTATTAACTTGGGGGATTAATGTGTACCTCGAAAGCATATGGTCACAAATACCAACCCTTATGTTGAATACATGAGTTTCCAGTGTCCATCAATCATACTCATAGCTTCACGGTTAGCTATCACAACCCGCCATTATTACCCAATTAAAACACTTAGACAATAACCAAACCACCAATTCCAAGAGTGAATTATTAATGCATTATAAAGTGGTATCATCATACTAGATACAACTTGCAAGGAATTTTATTTATACAAGTCTTAGGGGATTTCTATGTACCCTACACAATTTTCAATTAAACTAAAGCCATGGAAACCAAGGACTTTCCAAATCATTTAAAATAAACTAAACCACTTTACGTTCCATTACCATATTATGCAATACAAAGGTTTCAAAAATAGTCAAACTAGGTGACAAAATTATTCTCATTGGCATTTTAACAAATATATTGAGGGCATATAATTTCCAAAGACCAATCAAGTATCAACTGACCATTCCCATGTAACCACATGTTCAAACCACAACAATAACATGGAAAACTATAAATAAAACAAGGAAAAACATTATCCAACCATGAACAACCAGTACCCTGACATCTATTTCAAAACCAAAACAAATGCATAGTAATACCATGAAAACCATTCATTAAAATATGTTTTTAGTTGAACTAACAATGAGGGAGGAGTATCATTCCTGAGTTACAAAGATTCACGAAGAGCTTTTGATCCTTAAACCTCTAGATTAAAGAGTATTTTTAATCTTCTAAAGTGTATAAATGATGACCAACTAGGGTTATAAAAAATGGGGTCTTAAGGGCTTGGGGTGGGAAATATCCAAATTTCCTTCAACTTAAAAGCTATAGAAAAGAATGAATGTGGGTACAATTGGACCCCTCGTAACTACATCATATGAGTGGTACCCTCCAATTGTTAGTTAATTAGAAAGTTAGTCACCATGTTCTTTCCAATATAAGACTTCTTTGCCTAGCTTGAATCATCACCATACGACTAGTATAACTCCAGTCATACCCTAGGCAGAACATCAAAGCCTAGACAGTGGACAACATACGGTTTGGACCCTACCTCTCATTATTTGAGTATACAACTCATATGGAGTCTTCTCATATCTAGGTTAGAACTTGGCCAATATCACACTAACCAACATATGACTAGGGTTCTAGACCCGTATCCACACCTCATAAGTCATGGTGTTATTCATATGATAATAAAAAGGGTCATGACTTATGAAACCTTGCAAGTGCCAAAGTTTGGGGCATTTCATTCTCCCCCACTAGGATCATTCATCCTCGAGTGATAGGTAAAGGCAAACACAAGCGTGATTTGGGATCCTTATATGTAATACCCCATACTTCCCTAGCATAATTTAAGTCCCAATATATGAGCATTAATACATAAAATTTTCAAAATACCCATTATTTTTTAATTTAGATCCTACCATTGCATAGGAAATTCAATTACCTTTCCAATGATGTAATATTAGCCCAAATCTGATAACCGAGTAAGAAGTTATGACAATTTTAAGTTTCAGTCATTAAACACCATCATTTTGGTCACTAACGTGTTGCAGAGCCAGTATAAATGATAATTTTCAATTTAAAGTAAGGGACCATAATAGTGGCACATCACGCTAAGGACCCAGTTTATATTTGGCAATTTCCAGTGAGCCTCCGCGATAATGGCACATCACGAAGGTGGCCAAAATAACATTCCAAAGGCTTACCGCTATAGCTCCGCATCGCGCCAAGCTTCCAGGTCCTAGTGGTCAATTTTTAGTGACGATCCACGATCCTGGCGCATTGCTCCAGGGCCTTAAATTTGGATTTTAAGTTTTCCAATTCCCCATTTTTAATTTCCAAGGGGCTGTTTGTTCATTTTCCTAAGACCTAAACTCGTTCTAAACACAAAATTAAGGCCTAATAGGCATCATATGCCCATTGTTCTCAAATTACTCAATGGAGGATCCATTCTCTTCAAGAACACAAAAACCCTAGCTCTCAAATTCAAGGCCAAATATCAAGAACTCACCATTAATTCTCTCAAATTCATTAACCCTGGTATATTAAATATTCATCTATGGGTTTCTTTCACTCATGGAGTCCAAGCGTCTGATTTAAATTACAAAATTATGATCTTTTCAAGTTATTTTGATTTTAAATTATGATTTTACCCATGAACTATGATTTTATACCATGTTTAGATAAAATTATTGTTGTTATTCTATTCTCTATGTTTTAATGTTATCATTCATTGAATTAATCATGATTTAGTACTATTGTGTTAAATTCATGCTATTACTACAATTTCCCTAAAATTCCTATGATTTGACCAAACTATGAACTACAAGTGTTTGATAAAATGCCTACAAGAATACATGTTTGATAAAAGCCTTCATGCTATGTCCCCTAAGCTTAAGTATCATGTTACTATTATTGATTTTAAGTCCTGGGGTATTGAATACCTGAAAACCATAGCTTCTTATTTGGTCTTATCTCTGTATCTTTAGAATAACTTTAGAATACATATTATGAGAATTACTAGATCAGTCAGTCAAAATCAAAATAGTCAGTAACACAGTGTCATTTAATTGGGAGTAAGGCTTAGCACCGAGAGAGTATAGGGATGGCCGCTTCTCCATCAGATAGGCAGAGTCTCTAGTAGCAGTCCCTAAACTCTAGAACTACTTAGCTAGTGTAGGGTATGAGAAGTCACCTATTAGTATAGGCTTGACTATCTCGTAGGGGTCACCCAACAGTTCAGGCTTAGCACCCTGAGTCTTTCGGGATAGTACATTAGTATAGTGGATTCACACAGCCAGTTTTAGTACTTGTGTCATGGTATTAAAACCCTTCCAACTGGGGTTATAGGTTGGACCCCAATTGGGTAATGTCGATTAGATGATATCTCCCTTAGTCTAAGTCTAAGAATCAGATCAGTAGTTCAGTCTCAGTGTTGTTTGACCAAGGCATATAAATATCGGTTATTTTGGTGTTTCAGTTTACAAACTTCTATTTAGTTCATGTTATATTCTTGGTCATTCATTCCCAGTATCTACAAATTTCATGTACCTTCAGTATTTACAGACTTTCATACATATACAATATTTGTAGATTTTAAATATTTCTAGTATCTATAGATTTCAATACTCTATTTAGTATTTCATGTTTTTCATGTATATTCAGATAATTATTATTCCTAATCATGAAACCATGCATATCAGCCTACCTTATTTAGCATATGAGTACATTCAAAGTAATGATCATACCTTTTTTTTTGAACTATAATGTATTATATCATAACTTCTAACGCCCAATTCTCGGATCATGCTTAGACTTCTTAGACTCTCAGTAGTACAAGTGGTGAGTCCTCATGTTTTTAAGATGGATTATTTATTTCATGCTTTCAGTCTTGTAGTTAGTTGGAGTTAGTTGCGGCCTATTCCATCAACTCACATTTATTCAGTTTAGTGGATTTCAGATAATACAATTAATTATTCATTATTAAGACTTCAATTGACATAACAGTTAGTTATTTAGTTTATCTCAGATTTTAGTATTTATTCAGACTCAGATAATTATTTCTTCAGATTCATAATTCATTATTTGTTTTAGTTATTAAAACTTTATGGCATATCAGTTATTCTTCCACATTAATGATTATGTTATTCAGTGCACACAGTAGGTACGAGCTCATGGGTTAGCTTATGGTCTCTCGGGACTGTAAACACTATGTGACACCCAGGGTGTACTCTTAGGGTGTTGCAAACTTGGTATCAGAGCCTGAGGTTTTAAGTGTCATAGGAAGTCTGAAAGCCGAATCAAGTAGAGTTTTGTGTATAGGTGTGTAGTATGCCCACTTATGGGTAGAAGGCTACAAGATATTTGGGAAAAGTTTTCCTTCTTTCAGTATCCATGTCGTGAGAGTGAGCATGAGCTCAAGTTAAATTCTTAGTCTAATCTATTTCTTCTTTCCATTTACAGAACATGCCTCCCAAAAAGAATAATAAAAGAGGAGCAGGAAACCAACCAGCACCTTTGCCTATCCAGGAAGGCCCTATGGATGAGCATGTCTCTCACGCAGAATTCAAAGCTGCGTTCACCACTGTAGCAAACTCCATAGCATCTCATAATGAATGATCCAACTGCTTTTCAGGCCAACCCAGTGGCTAATACTACTGTAACTAGAATCTGGGACTTTACCCAGATGAATCCTCCTTCATTCATAGGATCTAAGTCTGAAGAGGATCCACAAGAATTCTTAGATATGGTTCAAAAGGAAACAAATGCTATGGGGGTGACAACCAGTGAGAGTGCTGAGTTGGATCATATCAGTTGCAAGATGTAGCCCATACACAGTTTAATAAGTGAAAGGCTGATAGGGGTGTAGATATAGGGCCTGTAGAATGGGAAGAGTTTGTTACAGCTTTCTTAGATAGATTCTTCTCATTAGAGTTAAGGGGGGACAAGGTGTTAGAATTTATTAACTTGATGCAAGGAAGCATGATCGTGAGAGAGTATTCCCCTAAGTTTATTCGGTTAGTTAGGTATGATCCTCATTTAGTAGCTGATAACAGATCCAAGATGAGCAAGTTTGTGTTTGGTGTGTCTGATAATGTGGTCAAGGAGTGTAGGACCGCAATGCTGATTAATGAGATGGACTTGTCTAGGCAGATGGTCCATGCTTAGTAGATAGATGAGCAAAATATTAAGAAAAGAGAGAGAGAGAGAAAACAAGAGGGCTAGAATAGGTAGTTTTAATTTCAGCCAGCCAAGGTCAGAAGGTGGTAACCGTCCTCAGTTTTCTCAAAGGTATTCAGCCCAACACCCTCTTAAGCTAGTGCCTCAGTAAAAAAATTCAGAAATGATAACAGGGATAAAGCACTAGGCTCTAAGTCCTAAGGTGGTGTTAATAGTGCCCGTACGAACCCTCTATCTCAGAAATATGGCAGAAACTATTAGGGAGAGTATGGAGTGGGCAGTGATGTATACTTCGAGTATGGCAAGCTAGGCCATTTAATTCGGGAGTTTCGGGCAGTTTCTTTGAAAGGTAGGGATTTTCGCCAACAGGGATAGTCCCATCAGTCATCAGTTCCATCTGGTCACCCAACTCAACATAGTTCTGCTTCCAGTATAACTAGTGGTCAGCATCTGAACAAATTATATGTTCTTTAGTCCCACCAATATTAGGAAAATTTTCTTGATGTAGCTACTGATACACTACAAGTCTTTCACTTACGTAGTTATGCTTTACTAGACCCTACAACTGCTCTTTGCTTTATAACTCCATATATAACCATCAATTTTGGAGTCAGTCTCAAAACTCTAGCAGAGACCTTTTCAGTGTCCACCCCAGTCGGTGTTTCCATTATAGACAAAAAGGTATACAGAAACTTTTCAGTCATAATATCAGATAAATTTACCTCAGTTGATCATGTAAAGTTAGATATGATGAATTTTGACATTATTCTAGGCATGAATTGGCTTCACTCATGCTATGCCTCAGTTGATTGTAGAAATAGAATAGATCATTTTTAGTTATCAAATGAACTAGTCCTTGAATGGAGGGGTAGTACCACAATGCATGAGGGTTAGTAGATTTCATACCTTAGAGCGAGAAAGATGATATCCAAGGGGTATATTTATCATCTTGTTAGAGTCGAAGACTTAAATTCAGAGACTCCAACCCTTGAGACAGTTTTAGTAGTCAGGGAATTCCAGATGTGTTCCCTGTAGATCTTCTTAAAGTTCCTCCCGGAAGGGAAATCGACTTCAGAATAGGCCCTCTTCCAGATACTCAGCCTATATCTATTCTATTATACAAAATGTCTCCAGTTGAGCTAAAAAAATTGAAAAAATAGTTGAAGGATCTCCTAGATAAGGGATTCATCAGGCGCAATATCTCTCCGTGGGGTGCACCAGTCCTATTCATGCATAAGAAATACGATTCTCTCAGAATGTGCATAGGCTGCCATCAGTTGAACAAATTCACAATCATGAATAAATATCCACTTTCTAGAATTGATGACTTATTTGACCAACTTCAGGGTTCCAGCTACTTTTTCAAGATAGAACTCATATTAGGCTGTCATCAACTCAGGGTAAGGGAATGTGTCATTCCAAAAACAACTTTTCAAACTCGGTATAGTCAGTTTGAATTTCTAGTCATGTCCTTTGGTCTCACGAATGCCCCAGCAACCTTCATGGACTTGATGAACCAATTCTTCAAGAAATACTTGGACATATTCATCATATTCTTCATAGTTATTTACTCCCATAGCAAAAATGATCATGCAGACCATTTGAGAATAGTGTTACAGACTCTTAGAGCTCACTAGTTGTTCACTAAATTCAGTAAGTGTAAATTCTGGCTAAGATCAGTAGATTTTCGTGTAGTAGATTTCCTTGACCATATTATTTATGGTGATGGCATTAGAGGTGATCCTCAAAAGATCGTGATAGTAAAAAACTAGCGTAGACCTATCTCTCATTCAGATATCAAGGGTTTATTAGGTTTGGCTGGCTATTACCATCGGCTTGTTAAAGGGTTTTCATCTATTGCATCCCCCATGTCCAGATTGACTAAGAAAAAAGTCAAGTTTTAGTGGTCAGAATCCTGTGAGAAGATTTTTCAGGAGTTAAAGACTCGACTCATCTCAGCCTAAATTTTTGCCTTACATATAGTTCAGATGGGTTTGTTGTGTACTATGATGCATCCAGAGTAGGTTTAAGTTGCATCTTTCTACAGAGAGGTAAGGCCATAGCCTATGCCTCCAAAAAACTTAAACCTACCCTACTAATGATCTTGAGCTAGCATCTATAGTGTTTGCCTTAAAGATTTGGAGGCATTACTAGTATGGGGTTCATGTTGATGTATTCACAGATCACAAAAACTTGCAGTATGTGTTCTATCAGAAAGACTTGAATTTGCATTAGAAGAGGTGGTTAGTGTTATTGAAAGATTATGACATGAGTATTCTGTATTATCCGAGCCAAGGCCAATGTTGTGGAAGATGCTCTCAGTAGATTGTCTATGTTTAAAGCCCTGAGTCTGGTACCTTAGACACTATACGGTGCTCATAATCCCAAAGAACTACAAGCTAATCCATAATTGGTACCTACTGCAATAACTAAGTAATAACACTATATAATGCGGGATAATGGGCTGAAATATCATAAGGTTCAAAACTATAATACTGATGAAAAGATAACGATAAAGTCTGATAAAACATCAGAATCTGACATACTAAATACTGTTTGAACATCTAATCTGAAAATCCTCTAACTGAACTATGGAGTTGATCGGACAATCCCTTAAATAACTCCATCTACTGAAATGTTGAATGTAATAAGGTAACAAAATAAAAAAATATCCTTCAATGATGAGGAATCAACGCTAATATACTATTGCTGGCCGAATCTGAATCTATCTATATGCGATCAGGAACCTGAGCATCCGAACCAATGGAATAAAACACCATAGCACAAGAGGAAAAGTATGTGTCAGTTTGTGTGAATGTACTGGTATGCAAAGTAATGTAGGCTGAATGCAAGGTCTCATATGCATGAACTATAACTGACTAAATAACATGAACATAACTGAGTGAGAATACATGTATGAATACATAACTGTAACTGAAGTTGTAAAGATTCATAATACTGATTTTACTAATAACATAGATTACTGATAACTGATATAACTAATAACAGATATACTATTTACTGAGTGACTACATCTGACAGTCTTATTTCTAATGGACCTAGCTAAGTTCCACACTGAGCTAAGTGACTGTATCTAACTGTCCTGAAATATATAGAACTATCTGAGTTCTTTATTAAAGAATAAGACTGTGATTGTGGAAGGTAATCATCTAACCGACATGCCCCTATTTTGAATAGATTTGGGGTCCAACTTGTAACCCCTGTTAGAAGGGTGTCAGTACCATGCCATGGGTAAACACATTGAAGAGATACCCTCATCTGACAAGTTCTCAAATGAGAATGGTGGGACCCTCAACTGTAAGGTTAAGCCACCTCATCAACCCTCAACTAGCAGGTTTTGATGTCTCAACCTATGCTGGCTACGTAGTTCTGGAATGCAAGGACTGCTTTTAAGGATCACACCCTCTGCTGGCAGGTGAGTCCCCATCCTTGGGTTCACTCGGTGTTGAATCCTACTCCCAACTGAATAGATACTAACTGATTTCTTAGTTCATACTAGGTTGGACTAATTTACTCAGTTTTCCTAACTTCTGTAACTGAACCAGAGTACTATTGATCATGAAATGATTGAGACTATATTGTAACTGACACTGGCTCTAGGCACACAACTAAATTATTGGGTAATAAATACCCCCAAGACTCAATAGAAAGAAAATAATAAGACCTGACAATTCTTGAATATTTGACAATAGTGAACAACTCACAATACGATCTTTAAGGCATTTCATCTATCAGTTGAAAGTCATGAACTTTCACATAAATAGGAATGCATGGTAACATGTCAAAATTTTGTTAAACTAATCTCATGAACATTACATCAAACACTTACAAGGCATAGCTTTGTACTTGGGCATGAATAACAATGCTAATACATCATGACTACCATATTAATTCATAATTCAGGGGTTTCTATATAAGAAAATCAAAGTTCAACTTACATGCCACCATAATATCAAGAAATACATTAAAGATTTCAACTTGACATACATACCACAATATCAACATGATTACATCTAATCTCACAACATGACATCATAATTTTATGTTTTTAAAAAGAAGTTTCTTGAACTCCAAGGGTGGAAGGGACCCTTGTATGAACATTTTACATACCTTGTTGAAGAATTTCAGAAAATTAATGGTGGAATCTTGAGTTCTTGATTTGAAATTTAAAAACCCTAAGACTTGTTCTTGAGAGAAATTGAGAAAGAATGTGTTTACTTGCTTCCTAAGGTATTAAATTTTGTGTTTTGGGGGTTGAGAGTCGGGGGAAAAAAACCAAATACACCCAAGAACACAACCTTTTAATGAGTGAAAACTGGATTCCCGATGTGCAGGCCGACATGACGCGTCAATGGTACTGATACGATATCCAACGCATCGTGCTAAAATTGCATTGACTCATTGTAATTTGACGCTGGTAGCTGGGGAAAATATTAACCAACGTGATAGGCAGCACGACGTGCTAAGATCACATTGGTACACTATTTTGGGATTCCAAAGGAGCTTTAAACGAAGTTTAAAAAATCCAAAACTCGCCCCCTATTGACCTTCCTGATTATGAATTAACTAAAATATAGACAATTAAAGGACTTTAAGATCGCAAAATGATATTGCCAACTTTCAAAGGCCTAAAAATAAACCAAGTCAGAATACTTAGCTAGAATTTTCTAATTCTGGGACCCCTTGACAAGCTTAAAAAGATGAATTAAGCTAGAAATTTTTGCAAAGTCTTACAATATCCCCCCTTAGGAACATTCATCCTCGAATGGGACGTACTGAATTGAGAGTACTAGTAGGCTGAATCTACTTACTGGATAAGGACATCTGGGGCATGACTATAGGATTAATATTATTGATATACTAAATTACCATACTGAACATGCATATTTGATGCATGAGTACATAACTGAGCTGATTCATGAGTATATGAATAGGATTTCTGATAAGATGAATTTCTCATACTGAACATACATATCTGATGCATGGATACATGACTGAACTGACTCATGAACACATGTCTAAACTTTTCTAAGGTATAGAATACTAGGTTAGGTCCTACAACTGCGACCTCACCCACCTCGAGCTAAGCGATTAGAGATCTGCATCTCCTACTAGAGAGAGCTTTAAACGGAGCCATCTGAATACTGGAATGATAGCTGTTGTTATATGTAAACTCAATAAAAGGTAAGTGGTCATCCCAACTACCTTTAAAATCTATTGCACATGCTCGTAGCATATCTTCCAAAGTTTGAATGGTCCTTTCTTCTTGACCATGTGTCTGGGGATGAAAGGCTATACTGAGATAAACTCGGGTACCAAGACCCTTTTGGAATGCCTTCCAAAAATAAGAGGTGAACTGGGTACCTCCCTATGAGACAATGGAAAACAGAACACCGTACAATCTGAGCAACTCTATCATATAGAGTTTGGCGTAATCCTCGGCTAATTATAAAGTATGGATTGGAAGAAAATAAGTTGATTTAGTCACCCTGTCTACGATAACCCAAACTGAATCATGGTGACGATGAGTACAAGGCAAACCCATCAGAAAGTCCATGTTTACTTCTTCCTACTTCTAAGTAGGGATACTGAACTCCTACATGGACCCACTTGGCTTCTGATGCTCAATCTTAACTTGCTGATATATTGATCACTTAGCCACGAATTCTGCAATGTATCTCTTCATCCCACTCCACTAATAGATCTCTCGCAAATTGCAGTACATCTTAGTGGCCCCTAGATAAATAGAGTAACGCGCACCATGTGACTCTTCAATAATTTGCTGCCTTAAGTTATCCACACCTTGCACACATAGACGACCCTGACAATGCAAAACACTATCTCTACCTTAGGAGAAAACCTCCACCTTCTAATCTTTGATTGACTTTTTCAACTTGACTAAACTGGGATCTCTATCCTACTTTTCCTTTACTTCAGAAACTAAATATGATTCTGAACTGTTCTAAACCCACACACTACCTTCTGCTAAATCGACAAAGTGGACACCTAGTTGGAAAAGCTAATGAACTTCCTGAACTAACTTTTTCTTACTGTTCTCAACATGAGCAACATGACCTATAGATAGTTTACTAAGAGCATTAGATACTACATTGGCCTTGCCCAGGTGATACAAAACGCTCATATCATAGTCATTCAAAAACTCCAACCACCTCCTCTGATGAAGGTTTATATTTTTTTGAGAAAACACATATTGAAGGCTTTTGTTATCTGTGAACACATCTACATGCACCACATACAAGTAGTGCCTCCCAATCTTTAAGGCAAACGCTACCGCTGCTAACTCGAGGTCTTGAGTCGGATAATTCTTTTTATGGGGTTTAAGCAGTCTAGAAGCGTAGGCTATGACCTTACCATGATGCATTAGGACACAACCCAAGCCTACTCTGGATGCATCACAGTATAGCATAAACCCATCTAAACCATCTGGAAGAGTTAAAATAGGGGCTGAGGAGAGTCGAGTCTTCAACTCCTAAAAACTCTTTTCGCACAAATTTGACCACTGAAATTTGAATTTCTTTTGAGTCAATCTGGACATTGAGGATGCAATAGACAAAAATCCCTCAACAAACCACCTCTAATAGCTAGCTAAACCTAAGAAAATCTTGATATCTGATGGAGAGATAGGTTTGGGATAGTTTCTCACTGCTTTGGTCTTTGGGTGATCCACCCAAATTCCATCACAGGAGATGATATGACCAAGGAATTCTACTGACCTTAGAAAAAATTCACACTTACTAAATTTGGTGAGCAATTGATGATATATGAGAGTTTGCAATATTATTCTGAGATGGTTTGGATGATCATGCTCACTACAAGAGTAAACAAGAATGTCATCTATGAAGACTATGATGAACATGTCCAAGTACTGCTTTAACACACGGTTTATCAAGTCCATAAAGGCTGTTGGGGCATTGGTAAGACCAAAGGATATGATTAAGAATTCAAAGTGACCATACCGAGTTCTGAAAGCTATTTTTAGGATGTTACATTCTCTGACTCTGAGCTAATGATAGCTTGATCTGAGGTCTATCATTGAGAAGTAACTGGATTCCTGAAGTTGGTCAAATAAGTCATCGATTCTGGGAAGGAGATACTTATTCTAGACTATGACCTTATTGAGCTGACAATAGTGTATACACATTCTAAGAGAACCATCTTTCGAACGCATGAATAAAACTGGCATACCCATGGGAACACAATGGGTCTGATGAATTATTTTTCTAAGAGATCCTTCAACTGTTCATTTAATTCTATGAGATCTGCAGGTGCCATTCTGTATGGTGAAATAGATATGGGCTAAGTTCCCAGAAGAAGGTATATTTTAAAGTCAATTTCTCTCCCTGGAGGAACTCTGAGAAGATTTTTTGAAAGCACATTTGAATATTCATTCATTATAGGAATTGACTCAAGGTTGGGAGTTTTAGAACTAGAGTGTCTGTCTCACACAAAATGATAGACACATCCCTTAGATATCATTTTTCTTTCCCTTTGGTAGGAAATAAGCTGACCATTAAAGGCTAAAGTACTACCTCTTTACTCTAGGAAAGGTTCATTCAGAAATTGAAAATGGACAATTCTATTTCTACAATCGACAGAGGCATAGCAGGAATAAAGCCAATCCATACTGAGAATGACATCAAAATTGGTCATCTCTAATTCGACTGTGGATACTGAAGTGATTTTGTGAGATATCATAACCGAAAAATTCCTGTATATCTATCGAGCTATGATTGATTTACTCATGGGGGTAGAGATTGAGAAAGGCTCAGCTAGAATTTTGAGACTAACTCCGAAATCAACTACTATTTAAGGGGTAATAAAAGATAAGGAAGCTCTTGGATCTAGCAAAGTGTAAACATGTATATAAAAGATCTGTAACGTACCAGTGACCACATCAGGAAAATTTTCCTGATCCTGTCGGGACTAAAGAGCATAGAGTCTATTTGGGCACTGCCCACTGGTGGTAGTGGATGCGGTACCCTTCCAATTTGGGTGTCCGAACTGAGCTGGAGGATGGTTACGCTGACCTTGGAAACCTGATTGAGGATAATCTCTGAATCAGTGGCCAGGCTTGACACATCTGAAACACACATCACTACCAGCCCTACAGATACCCTGATGGTTTTTGCTGCAAGTTTGACAAAGAGGATTGGTTCGGGCACTGCTAACACTACCCTGAAGTTTAGGGCCTGATGCTCTATCTCTATTGCCATCTCTAAATTTTGGCACTGGATTACTAGCTGAGGATGGAGATGGAACTAAAGATTTTGGGTGAAACTAAGAACGATTCCCATCCTCTGGCTTAGGCTGAGCAAAGTTGAAACTATCTGTTCTAGCTCTCTTATTCTACTTCTCTTTCTTCTTATTCTTCTGCTCCTCTATCTGTTGAGCATAGATTATCAGCATAGCCAATTCTATATCACTAATCAACATTGTGGTCCTACACTCTTTAACCATACTATTATTCACCCCAAATACAAATTTACTCATTTGGGATCTGCTATCTGCCACCACATGAGAAGCGTATCTAGCTAATTAAGTAAACTTTAGAGAATACTCTTTCACTATCATATTGCCCTGCTTTAGATTAATAAACTCTAACACCTTAGTTTCTCTTAGCTCTAGGGGAAAGAATCTATACAAAAAAAGTAGTGGTAAACTACTCCAATTCAATGGGCCTTACATCTATGGCCTTCACTGCTTTCCACTATTTAAACTAAGTGTGAGCCACATCCTGGAACTGATATGTAGCTAGCTGAACACTCTTACTAGTTTTCACCCCCATAATTCTGTAATATTTTGTACCTGATCAAGGAATTCTTGAGGGTCCTCATCTAACTTAGACCCTATGAAAGATAAAGGATTCATTCGAGTGAAGTCCGAAATCCTGGCTGCTGCAGTATTGGCCACTGGGTTGGTCATAAAGGCAGCTGGACGTTCATTCTAAGCAGCAAATGAATGATCTAGGGTGGTGAAAGTTGCTCTGAACTCAGTGTGGGAGACATGTTCACCCAAAGGATTTGGATGAATAGGCTGAGGGGCTAACTGATCTCCTATTCCTCTTCCCTGAGTCCTCTTTAGAGGCATTTTCTATAGATGGAAGAGAAACTTGTATTAAAAAGAGAGTTTATCTGGACCTGATGCTCACTCTCATGACATGAATACTGAAAAAAAAAACTATTCCTAAAACATCTCAGTGTTCAGTCTCAGTGTTGTTTGACTAAGGCATACAAATATCAGTTATTTCAGTATTTAAATTTATATACTTCTATTTAGTTCATGTTATATGCTTGGTCATGCATCCCCAGTATCAACAAATTTTATATACCTTCAGTATTTACAGACTTTCATAGATACACAATATTTATACATTTCACATATTTTTAGTATCTACAGATTTCATGCTCTTTATTCAGTATTTCATATTTTACATGTATATTCATATAACTATTATTTCTGTTCATGAAACCATGCATGTTAGCCTACCTCATTTACCATACTAGTGCATTTAAAGTACTGATCACATACCTCTCTTTTATGCTATGATGGATTATATTGTTGGTTTTGACACCTAATTCTTGGATCATGCTTAGACTTCTCAGACTCTCAATAGTACGAGTGGTGAGTCCTCATATTTTGAGGATGGATTATTTTATTTCATGCTTTCATTCTAGTTGTTATTTGGAGTTAATGGGGCCTATCCCATCAACTCACAGTTCTTCAGTTTAGAGTCTTTCAGATAATAGAGTCAGTTATTTAGTATTCAGACTTCAATTGACAAGACAATTAATTATTCAGTTTATCTTAGATTTTAGTCTTTATTCAGACTAAGATAGTTATTTCTTCAGCTTCATAATTCAGTATTTGTTTCAGTTATTAAAACCTTTTGGCATATTAATTATTCTTCTGTATTTATGATTGTGTTACTTAGTACTCACAGCAGGTACCAACTCATGGGTTAGCTTATCGTCCCTCGGGACAGTAAGCACCGTGTGATGCCCGGGGTGTACTTTTGAGGTGTTACAATATACCTCCACTCTTACCTTTAAGTAAGTTAGAAAATAGAATACCAATGAATTCACAATCTTCCTTTTATAAAGACAGAAAACAAAGATTTTAATAATACATACACACTTTAAGCATGATTATTCAAAATGAGAAAGAAATATGGATACTTGGACTCCATGTCCTCTCTCACTTCCCAACTAGCTTCCTCAACCTTATGGTTCCTCCAAAGAACCTTTATTGCAGCCACATCCTTCATTCCTAACCGGTGGACTTGTCGATCTAAGACCTTAATTGGGACTACCCCATAAGATAAGGAGCCTGAAATACCCAACCCTCCTAAAGGAGCAATTAAGGATGGAATATCCATACACTTACTCAGCATAGGAACAAGAAACACTGGGTAAATAGAGCTCACGATAGAAGGAAGCTCCAACTCATAGGCAACATTGCCAACCTTTCACTGCTACAACAAAGGCTTTCACCACGTCTCCCCTCAGCAACTATTTCATGTGACAAAATTCATCTTATTCTTCCATCTACACATATAACCTTAGCTCTAGTAATTACCCCAAAATTTTACAACAATGCACATCTACTCTCTCATCCAAAACATCACTATGGTTCCATGGTTGCTACCATTCTAACATAAAAAGTTTCACCAAGAAAACAAGAGTACAAGCAATAAGAATGAAGGGGGGGGGGGGGTTACTTCCCAACTACAACTCTTATTTATCGTACTATTCAAGGCGAGACCTGTAAAATAAGACACGACATAGTAGGAATGAGGTACTTTATAGAAACCACCTAAGTTATAAATGGAGGATCATTCTGACATAAACACAACATAGCACAAGTCCTTTGGACTAAGCACCGAAAGAAACACGACTACATATATCACGGGTAATGTAACATAAAGCTGAGATTTATATTTAGGGAATAATTCAAGCATTTTTGCTTGAAACTACTATTTCTTGGAACCAGGCATAATGTGAGACATGAATATATGGATCATATGTGTCATGACATAGAGCTTAAACACTTGGAAGCTCAGATTTTCTAAGAACCAGTACTACCTTTGGTTCAGAGCTGGAGTATGGACATACGTGGCACCTAGAAAATGGACCTTAGGCATAAGAACTATTAGAATGCTTGCAACACTAGTGGAGTGCCGTCTTAACCAAAATAGGAGGGAATTACTAGAATAGGAGTAAATTCACGCCAACTTTCCCTTGAAGTCCACCGCTAGGAGAAAATTTAAGATTAACCCTCGATCTCTATCTTACTACACCTATAAGCACAATAATCTGCACTAAGGGGTATCGCTATAGACATACACTATGAACACATGGCTCTCTTATAATTACAACCTTATCTATCCAGATGCTACCTAGAGTTCCTTATAGTCTTACAAACTCTATGCCCTAACTCATTCAATAACTTAGCCTCCAATCCTTCAATTCAACCTGGACCTCCGGCCTATATGTCATAACTTTCCCACTCCTGTGTCGACTGAGTCATTAACCTTGTCTCTTCTGCACACCTCACTAAGCCTACCAATGCACCCCTTAAAAATATGACATTGTTTTCCCCGATATAACATACTTCTTACAAAAAAATTAACATTTAAGGTTTAAACTTAGTGTCTATCAACCATTGTGATCTACTAACTGAGTACCCCATAGAGAAAATCTAGGACAAACAAACCCTTATAAAAAGGATACTTTGGCTATTCCTTAAGCTTCTTCAACTCAACTGGAGCCATTCTATAAAGAGGGAATAGAAATAGGATAAATGTTGGTAAGAATATTCCCAAACTTAATCTCCCAATCGGGGCACTAGGAATATCACCAGGGAAGACCTGGGGAAATTCATTCGTCGTAGGGATGAAATGCAAAGAAGGACCCTCTTAGTTAGAATCTTTAACCTAAAATAGATAGTAGAGACATCCTTTGGAGATTAACCTCTATGCTCTAAGATACGATATAAACCTTTTCTTAGGATCTATGGAACCACCAGCCCACTTAATAACCAGTTTGTTAGGGAATTTAAAAATTACCTTATGGGTTCGACAGTCTAGAGATACATTGTACGAGTGCAACCAATCCATCCCCAATATGAAATCGAAATCAACCATGTCTAATTCAATTAGATCCGCAATAGTTTCCTAACCACCCACAAATACCAAAGCCTCCTATAGGCTTTTCTGATAACCACATAGTTTTCTACTAGGGTATAAATAAAAAGTTGATCCTACAGATACTTAGGTCCAAAACTAAAATGCATAGCCATAAATAGGGTCATAGAAAAGAGAGTGGACCCTTGATCAAGTAAACAGGGCACATTATGGGAAAAGAGTTTCAACATACTAGTAACATCATCAAGAGATGCCTCAGAGTCCTGGTGAGAAACAAAAGCATATTTCCAGCCAGTGCTGATATTAGGAGCAAAAAAAAAAGTAGAAGCAACACCCTCTAGTGCAGGAACTAACAAAGAGGCAATAATAGCCTTGTTAACCCCATAAGCAAATATAGAAAGACATTCACATTATATATGACCAGTCTGACCATAAATAAGACATTATTGTCTCCGTTTCTCACATTGTCTACGGTACAGCTGACCATAAAATTTACAAAAAGAGTAGGACAAATCCAACTGAGCCTCACTAATCTGTGATTAGGTGCACCATACCCTACATTGTTTATTTTATTGAGGGCAATGGTAACCCAACAACTTCAAATAAGAAGAACTAGTCATAGAGAAGAAACCAGCACTCTCACACTTTATCTTAGGCTACTTTCACCCTCATTATCACTAAAACCTTAAGGATTCATCGCAACCTTAACTCCAGTGAATGTTGGAGGACCTAACCTCATGGACTGGCCAACCGTTGTGGCCTCAGAAGATGGAACACTATGCTCAAACAGAGAAGCTACCTACTAAGCAAATATTTGAATAGACTGACGGAGCTCAGCATTCTTTACATCAACCTTAGGAGCTCAAGAAAGACCATAGGAAACCAATGGAACTCCAGAAGAGTAACCATGAACTAGACCCCCAGAACGAGTCTGGATCCCATAAGTAGGATGTGCTCCATCAATATTGTCCTTTAGTTGGACAGATTTTCCATAAGTTTTAGATCATCGAGGAGGGATGATCTAAAAGAGAATAGATAGGAATTAAAGAAAAATTTAGGACCTTAGACTATACAACTAAAAAATAGAACACAAGAAAAAGAAACATTCCTAAATATCTCATATCATCTCCCTTATAAGTGTGGCATGCTTCACACCTATACAAAAGACTCTACTCGACGTAGCTTTGCAAACACCCCATGAAACCAAAAACTAAGCTCTGATACCAATATGACATGACCCAAATAAGGGCCTAGTTGTGTCAAACATCTCAAGTCCAACAAGGACCGAAGACCACTCCATATACCCAATCCAACCCACTAAAATACCACCTATGTTAGAGAAATTCTAAATATATAACAAGATAGAGTATTTAGAATTCAATGACTTTGGGATAAATCATAAACCAAGACCAACCCAACCAATTCATAGCATCTAAACTAAACCAAAGCATGATATACCTAAGTCCATATTTTCCCATACAAAGACTCTAAAATAATGTCAAAGAATACCTAGTCAATACATTCCCTTGACCATAACAAAATACCAATGTCAGAGAAATAAAAAAAATATATGATAACCATAACATAAAATAGGCCTTCTGAAGAATAAAATATCACCACTTTAGTGTGACTCAAGCTTTCCTCGAATCACCAAGTCACTGAGTAGGAAGTGTGATAGTATGGCTGATTCTTACATCGCATGGGGATACAATGCCTGAAGGTGGTTAATACAGTAAACACTAGCATGTACTCAGGAATAAGGATAAAATAATAAAATTATTCAAAACCAAAGTAAATCACCAAATAAAACCACATACATAGATATATATCAATATATCATATCGGGAAAAGGAATCGGGCTTAGCATGCATTTAAAACCTTAACCTGGGTTGTATAGCCTTACTTTCATAATCTACCCATGGGCTATATAGGTTTTGTGTTAACCTCCGAACGGACCCCAGTACGTATAGCCATACAAACCAGAGATACCATAGAGGTTAGGGATTCTCGTGTACCCTTCACCCTCTATGATACATATATACAAGTATAAACTTAGGGTTTCTGATGAGTGGTAATTTTACTACTCATTTGCAACAAACATATGTGCACAGTGCCTGTTTTATATAAGAAAATGAGGAATCATCATGATTTAAATACACTAATATCCATATTTTGTAGGTGTATTATTGAGAAGGTGAAAAGATATGAATTGGAGATAAAAAGGGATCAAATGGAAGAAAAAAGAGTAAAACTGGAGACCTGGACTAATTCAACCTCAGTTACCACGAACACAGTCCTTAGGCCGCGATCGTAGTCAGTTAAGATGGTCATCATAATGCGATCGTAGAGTATAATCAAGGTTGCAATAAACCCTACCCGATTGAGGTTCAACGGGAATATGACCTAGAGCAGTTTTGTAAAATTGCATAGACGAATACCTAACCTCATATAGGCAAAAACCCTTTCTTCTTTGGGTATTGCTTACCTCACAGACAATTATTAATTGGAAGTAAGAAACCCGAATTGGGAAAATATGTAACTAATTATGGAGGTTTGATTTCATAGTATTTTGTGAAGAATGATTGCTTTGGATAATCCAAATGGTATATCTTTCTTTACTTTCTTCATGAGTAGCAAAGTAAATTAGTCTTTGGATTATGTTGAACTAAAGTGTAATTGTGTATGGGTGTTGTTATTTTTGCATGATTATTAGTTGTTGAGTAAGGATTTCATCATTGCTTAAATTTATGTATTGGAATTTGTTGGTGAAAACCCCAAATATCAAAAAGGGTTTGATGGGTGAAAACCTCAAACTCAAGAAACTCTTCATCATCCTTGAAAAAGGGATGAATATGAACATGAGGTAACCCATAACATCCTTGAAAATGGCTATAGTGGGGACAATATAATGGTGGACAGTTAAGCCTATGGTTTATTACCTTTTACAATCTTAGAAATAAGTTTAATAAGAGTTTAAATCATGTCAATAGCATCATCCTAGAAATAAGGATTATTTATTGAGGTATTGGATGATTACGAATTGCACACTTGTTAGGAGCTTGAAAGAGCCAATGAGTGAAATCATTGTGGTTTTACTGAAAGATTAACCACAATGATCTTCGACCTTACCTATCCTTTATTTAACAACTAAGTTTCATGTTAAACCATCATTAACTCACAAGATTTTACTTTTAGATAGACATAATCCTAAGATCTTCTCAAATCTTGATTTTAAGTCAAAAGTATCATATTCGGGTGTTGTTAACTAAAAATCATTACAAACAAATCCCAAATAAATTCACCCATTTTATTTTACATGTCATATTTGTTAGCATTCTAGGTAACCTTTTAGTAACTAAAGCACCCATAGGACTTGAAATTTATAATTCACTCCTTATGGATTCGACCCTAACTCGAGTTGGGTTATAGAAAACAATTGCTTCACCCCTCAAATATGTGAGTGAGTTAAGAATTATCAAAATGAAACCGTTTACAGAGAGTGGAATGGAGATTTTACTTGTGAGGTGTGATTCTTACTTGGGAATACCCAAGGTGGTATAATTTACTTTATTTGTTGTTTTTGAATTTTTTAGGTGATCGAAGTGTTGTGATAACGCAAGCAACATGGGCCTCTTTGATGGTCTCATAGATAATGTAGGCTAACTAAATAAAGTGGGTCAAACAAGTGCAATCCGTATCCCACAAATTAACGGGAGCATAGTCTTCCATATGACTAGTGTCATGTGCAAATCAAAGGATTGTAAGGGGATCAAGCCTTTGAGGACCCAAATTTCCATTTGAAGAATTTCGTGGAACTGTGTGTGCCATTTAATATAGCAAATATTACTCAAAAATCCATTTAGCTTTGCCACTTTCCATTCTCACTAATGGGCGAGGTAGTTTTATGGCTTCTCAGCCCTTCGAGATCTCCAACCAAGTGTATTCATTAAAGTGGGGATAGAAAATAGGGGCAATCCTATGTCATGGTATTTGTGAGAATTGATAATCCTTGTGTGAGAGAGATATTTTCACTTAAATGCCTTATTACATATTTGATAATTTGGTGTGTGAAATTTTCCTTCTGGTGAGGAGAAATGTAAACAAATTGAGGTAGGTGATTTTGTTACCTCCGAAAAATAAGGAAAAAGGAGTATAAGGTAGTTGAGGTCAAAGGTTAGTAACTTCTAAGTATTAGTGATTGTTACATGGTTGATCTTTGAAGTCTTTTGCACCCTTGAACATTGCATTTCATGTTGAGGGAGGTCTTAAGAATAGATTTTCCAATGTTTGAAGAACTATTTGGGGTAGCAACTAAGATTGAAGTCATTGCAATCATTAGGTCATATAATTTGGGCATATATGTGTATTGTCTCATGGTAAGAGGTAGTGTTGCTTCAAGACAAGTAAATCTTTAAGTTAGGGGTGTTGATGAGTAGTGAATTTACCACTCATTCGCACTCAGGATTCGTGCACATTACTATGATTTGAATGTATAAATAAGACATATTTGTGATAAAATACACTAATTTCAAAATTTTGTAGGCATACAGGTTATTAAATAGAAAGATGTGGATTTAAACTAAAAAGGATCAAAAAGGAGAAAGAAGTGAAACTAGAAGACCTAAAGCAAGAAATCAGTCTAAGTTATCGCAATCACAGTTTTAAGGTTGCAATCACGGCCAATCAAGCTAGGTCAAAGTACCGTGATTGCAAGGTGTTACCTACGGTCCTCATAGCTACGATTGCATACAAGTGTCAGTGATTGAGGTAACACAGGATTATTCCTAGGGGATATTTTGTAATTTCACATAGCCGTCCCCAATTCCCTTAAGTAGATCAAACCCATAGTCCCAAGCTATCCCTTTAAGCCTACTTAACTTTGAGTTGATGAGAAGAGTAAACTTATATCTAAAATCTGAAGATAACTATGTTAATATCTTTATCTGAGAATCTTAAACTTGGAAATTCGGAAACAAACAAATTTAAATTTAAAATAGACAAATATTGGAAGAACCTCAATTTCTAACTAGAGAGCTAATGGGATAAGCCCTAGCTGACCCAAACTTAACAAAAATCAAATAGCTAAAATACTTCATCAATGTAAAATTCTTATAAAATGGGTCTTCGAACTATGAGGACTCACCAAACATCGGGATGTAGGTTGAGATGCCCTTAATCAAACATGTTGATGGAATTGAGCAACAAAACCTACATTATGAAACAATATAGTACATAGAAGTATATGTGGATTAGTACCTTTGGAATGTATTTAGTATGTGAGGGTGAATGCATAAAATGGAATGTACTTAGTATGTGGGGATGAATGCATAAATAAAACAGTAACTCAATATGCACAGAGACTTTCAAATAATGCATGCTAAGTGTAAATAACTCACCGTTATATTGAATAAAACAAAGGCTTCAAACTCGTGAACAAGTGTAACGAAGCATAGGATAAACTTTGTGAGCTGTGACACTTAATTTCTAAAATCTTTACTTTTATTCTGTATTAGAGAGGTTCTTCAAATGACATAAACTATGTGAGCTATCATGTAGTCTAATGTCTTACCCACATTGGAGAGAGCTGTTCTACCCTTGCCACCATAATAGAACCTTAACTTAAGTGATTACTATACTTAACCCATATTGAGACCTAAACCTACGGTGGCTCGTAGTTTCTAGGAATTAAGGATATGCTCATCTGCATTCCCTTTGTCGGTGCTAAATACTACTCCCATATTACTTATATACTGACACTTTAGGAAATCCACCTTAAAATAGCATAAGGGTTAGTATAATAGAACCAATTATGCTTTTCTTTTCTTTACATCATAAGTAAGGTAAACAATTGTGGATTTGAAGCCTTGTCATTAAATCAAAAGATCAAGCTTTTATTGTAAACTTAATGTTCAAACTCAAGACTTAAATATTATAATTTATTTCATATAACTTGTAATACAATATCATGCGTAAAAACTAAATTGGAACTCTTTAGTCAATGTTAAAACCAGACTAATGCTATACAAATCATAATAGAGAATCTTCAAGTCAAAATATAAATAAATTCGAAAATGTATGCACTTTAATACTTTAATGACATGATAATCTCATAAATTCAAAACAAGATAATTTAGGTATGAACCTTAATTGCAATTCTTATAACTTTAACTTTAAAACAAGTTTTGGGCACAAGGATGAAAGAATATCCTTGTTCATAAATCCCACATACCCTAATAGTTGTGACTTGGTGGAGAAATCTTGACCTTAAAAGCCTAGGAGATGATCTCTTGGGAACCCTAAATTGTGTTTTTGAGAGAAACATAGGAGAATTTTGAGATGTTTAACTAATGAAATAGGGTAAAAATAATGCCCCTCGAGGGTTATAAGTCATGGGCTAGGAGTTATACGGGGAGAAAAGACTAAAACTAGCTTAAACTAAACTTTACAGACAAGTCTCAGCAGTCCATAAAGATCTACCATACGACTCGTATTGTCTAGGTATGAGTTAGACATGGCAACCCATATGCTGGACAGTGTGTGATTCAACTTGACAGTGCTTTAGTATTTCGGCCATAACTTTTCACCCAGATGTTAGATTAAGGGGAAATTAGTGTCATTCGAAACATAATTCATTTACCTATCTGGTATTTAAATAAAAAATTCCTACTAAAACAAAAGTTATGATCATTTGAAGATGAATATAGGTATGCGCATCCAAAGAATTTAATCTCTAAGGGAAGTTTTAACTTGTTCTTTGGCTGGGAGCTGTTTGAGGACTTAATATATGTCTAAGTAACTTATAAAGCTAGCCAAGCATGAGGATTGATTCTTATATATTTCTCTGATTAGGATACGAGTCATATCTTTAGACTCGAAATAAGTCATACAACTAGCACTCATAAACTGGATAAAACTCATCTCAACTCAGACTGACTTGGTTACGACTTACTATGTATGAGTCGTATGATCACCTTAAAACTTCCAATGCTTAAGTCATAAGTTAAATAGAATATTACCTATCACACACTATCATATGTACGATTGAACATATGACTCATATGTTGTCCATATGACTCAAAGGCTTGAGTCGTATGTTATATATTGACTTCAAAACATGAGGTGTTATAGATATCTTTCTTCAGCTGAACTCTACAGTATCTTCAGTTGAACTCTACAACATCTTTCTTCATACCACTCTACCAATAGATTTCACACATATCACGATACATCTTAGTAGCTCCTAGGTGAATAGAGTACCGTGCACCATGCGCTTCTGCCAAAATTCATTGTCTCAAACTATCAACACACGAAACACAAAAAGCCTGCCATGATGACAAAGCACGCTATCTTCCCCTTCAGAGATAACCTCTACCTTCTGATCTCTAACCACCTCCTTCAATTTAACAAAACTAGGATCCCTGTCCTATTTTTATTTTATTTCAACAATTAATAAAGATTCTAAACCATTCTGAAACCATACACAACCTTTAGGAAAATCGACCAACTGAACTCCTAACCTCACCAGATAATGGACCTCCTAAACTAACTCCTTCTTATCATTCTCAAAATGGGCAACACTACCTATAGACAATCTGTTAAGGGCATCTGCCACTACATTGGACTTTCTCTAATGTTATAACACACTCATATCATACTCTTTCAATAATTCAAGCAACCTTCTCAGACCAAGATTAAGATCTTTCTATGCAAACACATATTGTAAACATTTTTGATCAGTGAAAACATCAACATGAACCCCATAAAGGTATTGCCTCCAAATCTTTAAGTCAAAGATAATGTTTGCCAACTCAAGATCATGGGTTCGATAATTTTCTTTATGGAGTTTAAGTTTTCTAGAGGAAAAAGATATGACCTTACTTCTCTACATTAATAGACAATCAATACCAACTCTAGAAGTATTAATGAACCCATATGTGCCATCTGAAAGAGTCAAGACTAGAGCGGAAGTGAGTCGAGTCTTCAACTCCTGAAAAATATCCTCGTAGGAATCTGACAACTGAAATTTGACTTTCTTCTTGGTTAGTCTATACATGGGGGAAGCAATGGAAGAAAAACCTTCAACAAACCATCGTTTATAGCTAGCCAAACCCAAGAATCTTCTGATGGCTGATGGAGTGATGAGTCTAGGCCAGTTTCTCACTGTATTAGTCTTTTGAGGACCAACTTGAATGCCATCACCAGAAATAATATGTCCGAGGAAAGCCATTGATCTTAACCAAAATTTACACTTACTAAACTTAGTGAATAAATGATGATCTTTATGGGTTTACAACACAACTCTCTAATGGTCTGCATGATCATTCTCACTACGGGAATAGACAAGGATATCATTGATGAAGACAATACAAACATGTCCAAGTACTTTTTTAACACCTTGTTCATCAAATCCATAAAAGTTGCTAATTCATTCATTAGTCCAAATGACATAACTAGGAATTTGAAGTGACCATACTGAGTTCAAAAGGCTATCTTCGGAATGTCATATTCTCTGACCCTATAATAATGATAGCAGGATCAGAGATCTATCTTATAGAAATAACTTGCACCTTGAAGATGGTCGAATAAGTCATCAATCCTGGGAAGAGAATATTTGTTCTTAATTGTGACTTTATGCAACTGGCATTAGTCAATGCACATTTGGAGAGAGCGATCTTTCTTGGGCATGAAAAAGACTGGAGCACCCCACAAAAATACATTGGACCTTATGAAACCTTTATTTAAGAGGTCGTCAAGCTGCTCTTTGAACTCTTTAAGCTCGACCAGAGCCATATAATATAGAGGGATGGAGATGCTCTATGTATTAGAGAGAATATCAATATAAAATTCTATTTCTCTATCTGGAGGTACCCCAAGCAAATCTTCAGGAAAGATCTCGGGAAACTCA
This sequence comes from Capsicum annuum, assembly GCF_002878395.1. NCBI lineage: Eukaryota > Viridiplantae > Streptophyta > Magnoliopsida > Solanales > Solanaceae > Capsicum > Capsicum annuum. Next base: position 97,543,701 of record NC_061121.1, read on the forward strand.
TTGTCTTTTTGGAATAATTAAACTATTATAGCTTCAGACATAATATCTTTGACTAGAACTAAATGATAAATACACCCTTTTGATATCAACTTTTTGGCCTTATGATAAGCTATGGAACGACCATTGGGGGACACAGAAATACCTTCCATTTAAAAACTACCTTATCGGGAAATTGAAACTTCACCACTTGAGTGTGACAATCTATTGATGCATAATTGGAATGGAGCTAATCCATGCCCAGAATAACATCAAAGTCCACCAAATATAACTTTATTAGGTATGTTAGAATGATTTTATGGAGGACAGTAATAGGACACTTCTTATAGACATGCTTGGCAACAACTGACTTACCACTGGGGTGGAAACAAAAAAGGGTTTGGAGATATTTTTAGGACCTATCCCAGAATTTACGACATCCAATAGAGTCAAATATGTTAGATTTGATCCTGGGTCTCACAGTACATATACATTAGGATGAAAGTTTTGAAGCATACCAATGACTACATCTGGTGAACTTTCCTACTCCTGATGTAATGGTAAAGCATAAAACTAATTCTGGCGCTGGCCGCCACCAGTACTGGATAATGATCCCTGTGGAGGAACTGGGCGACCTAGCTGAGCTGGTGCGTTAGTAATTTGAGTATGGGGATGAACATTTCTACTTCCATACTGAACATTTCTACTTCCCTGCATAGTATACAAACACTTTTTGATCGCGTGACCAAATTTTCCATACCCTTAACAGCCCCTTTTCCCATTAGACACTCACTCGTATGGGTTCTGCCATACTTTGCATATGTCAGATACTTGGCCTTCCACCCACACTATTCTAAGACCTAGAAATAGAAGACCTACCCCATTTCTCTTACTTGGTCCTGGGTGCAAGGGAACTGGCTAAAGATGGTGCTGGGACTGATGAATAACCCATAAACTGCAAATGATTTCCCCTCCAAACCTTAGTTGATATTAATCAAATTGTCTAGTTCTAGTCGTTTTATTTTTCTTCCCTCTTTACTTCAACTTTTCTTCCTCTATCTGCTGAGCATGAGTCATAAACCTAGCAATATCCATATCCCCTATAACTATGGTAATCCTAAACTCCTTAACTAGCAAATCAAACACTTCAGTAACAAACTTACTCATACTAGATCTAAGGTCAGCTGCTAACTCGGGAGCATGCTTAGACAACTAAATGAACTTATGATAGTACTCCTTCACTGTTATAGAGCCCTGCCTTAGGTTTATAAGCTTTTCAACCATATATTCCATCATCTTACAAGGAAAGAACTTGTCCAAAAATGCATTCTATAACACCTACCAACTCATAGGAGCTGTATTCTCACCTCTTCCTTCCTTCTAGATAACAACCCAATAATGAGCAATATTCTTCAGCATATAGGATTCCAATTCTACACTCTCCTCCTCAATAACATGCATAATCAGAGTGATTCTCCGCACCTCATTAATAAGGAGTTGTGGATCCTCATCAACCTTTAACCCATGGAACTCAAGTAGATTTATCCTCATGAAATCATGAATCTTGGTTGCAGCAAGATTACCATTATGCTAAAGTGGTACTACAGCTTATTAGTTGTCCTGTAAATTGGCATTCACACCTCAGGCTAATGCCTGAAAGACATTTGAAAATTAAACATGAGACACATTCTCATTCAAAGTGTCAGCATACAGGGGTGGTTGGTCACTATGTTTGCATACATTGGCTTCGTGAGGAGGCATATTCTATCACGTAAAAGCATAAGTTAAAGAAGATAGAGAAAACTGTAAGCATAATATATCATGAAAGAAATGATAATTCCTAACTCATTTTGTAGCCTCTTGCTCATAAATATGACGCATTTCACATCCATGATGAAGACTCTACGTAACATGGGTTGTTTGACATCCTAGGACCCTTTAAAACCTTAGTCTCTAATACTAAGTGTTTCACACCCTAGAAGTACACCTTGGACGTAACACGATGCTCAAGACTATGAATAGTCCTAAGCAAACCCTTTAAGCCTACATAACTTAGAATTGATGAGAAGAGTTAACTGATATCTAAAATCTGAAGATAATTGTATTAATATCTTAACTAAAAATCTTAAACTTGGAAATCCTAAAGCAAACACGTTTAAATCTAAAATAGAAAAAAGTCAGACAAGCCTTTACTACCAACTAGAGAGCCACTGTGACAAACACATAGTTGAACGAAACTTAACTGAAATCAAATAACTAAAATAATTCATCAATGTAAAAGTCGGATAAAATGGTCCCTCGAACAATGAGGAATCACCAAATATCTGGATATAGGTGGAGATGCCCTTAATCAATCATGTTGCTGGAATTAAGTACAAGAACCTACATTATGAAAAAATGTAGCACATAGACGTATATATGGATCAGTACCTCTGGAATGTAATAAGTATGTGGGGGTGAATACATAAATAAAACATAACTAAATATGTACATAGATTTTAAAATAGTGCATGCTAAGTGTAAATAATTAACCTTGAGCTTGAATAAAACAAAGACTGCAAAATCATGAACAGGAGTATGAAGCATAAGGACAAACTTTGTGATCCCTAACACTTAGTTTCTAAAAGCTTTAATTTTATTCTTTCTTAGGGAGGTTCTTCTAGCTGACATAAACCATGTGAGCTATCATGGAGTCTAATGCCTTACCGCATTGGGGAGAGCTATTCTACCCTTGCCATCGAAATAGAACCTTAACATTATGATCACTATACTAAACCCATAGTGGGATTTAAACCTATAGTTGTTCATAGTTTCAGCAAATTAAGGATTTTCTTATACACATTCCATTCTCTACGCTAAATACTACTCCCATATTACTTATATGCTCATACTTTAGAAAATCCACCTTAAAATAGCATAAGGGATATTGTACTAGAACCAATTATCAATTTAAATCATAAGGTAAATAATTGTCGATTTCAATCCTTTTCATTGATTCAAAAGACCAACCTTTGCTTTTAAGCTTAGTGTTCAAACACAAGCCTTAAATCTTCTACTTTCTTTCATATAACTTGCAACACAATATCATGCGTAAGACCTTAATTGGAACTCTTTAGTCAATACTCAAACCAACTTTATGATATACAATTCATAATAGACAATCGTCAAGTCAAAACATAAATGAATGAGAACCTTTATGCACTTTAATACTTCAACCAAATGATAATTTCATAAATTCAAAAATAAGATAATTTAGGTGTGAAACCTAATTGCAAATCTTCTAAATTTATCTTTAAAAAAAGGTTTGGGCAAAAAAATGAAAGAATATCTTTGTTTATAATAGTCTTGACTTGGTGGAGAAATCTTGACCTTGAAAGCCTTAGTGATGATCTTGAGGGAACCCTAACTTGTGTTCTTGAGAGAGATATGAGAAGGTTTTGAGATGTTTAACTAATGAAATAAGGGAAAAGTAACATCCCTCAAGGGTTATAAGTTTTGGGATAGGAGTTATAAGAGGAGAAAAGACTAAAAAGACCTCAAACTAAACTGTAAAGACAAGTCTTGACAGTCCTTATGGGTCTACCAGATGACTCATATGGTATAGTTATGCTTTAGACTTGAAACTTGTATAATTGATAGTGTGTGACACAGCTTGACAATGCTTTAACATTTTGGCCATAACATTTCACCCCAATGCCGGATTAGGTGAAATTGGTATTCTTGGAAAGCTAATTCAATTACCTATCTATTGGTAGATCTTGAGCTCAAAAATTATTAGTAAGACAAAAGTCAAGATCATATGAAGATGACTATAGTCATGCACATCCTAAGAATTTAATTGCTAAGGAAAGTTTTGACTTATTCATTGGCTAGGAGCTATTTGAGGACTTAATATTTGTATAAATAATTTATACAACTAATAAAAAATGAGTATTGATTCTTAGATCATTCTTTAATTAGGATACAAGTACTATCTTACGACTAGAATTCATCTTCTCATAAGCTAGATAAAACTCATCTCACCTCAAACTGACTTGGTTACGACTTACCTTGTCTGACTCATACGATCACCTTATGACTTTCAAGGTTTAAGTCGTAACTTAAATAGAATGTCACCCATCATACAGTATCATAGATACGAGTTGAACATATGACTCGTATGTTGTTCATATGACTCAAAGGCATGAGTCCTATGTTGTATAGTGACTCCAAAATATGGGGTGATACAGATAGGAATCCCCAATTATTTTTGGAAGATTTTTTCCACAATCTAGGTTTCACTTTTAAGGGATCTTTATTCTACTAATTTTTGAGTGAATAAGACATTAGAGTAAATACTAAGTTGAGAATTAGGCAGTTCCATTAAAGATTTGTTGAGATTTAAAGCTTGAATTTGCATTATCTTTCATGAATTAATTGGATGGATATTTTGGTATAACTTTATTTATTATCCTTATGAGTTGCTAGTTTTTCCTCTTGGGGTTTTGTTTAAATAAGGTGCAAGTGTGTGTGGATTGTGATTTTAAGCTTTCTCTCTTAGTTGAAATTGTTAGGTTTCACAAATTTTTGATTCTAAAATGGAATTGGTTGGGGAAAGCCTCAAATTTTCTAAACCCCACATCATTCTTGCAAGAGAGATATGGGTAGTCTATATCCTACATATTCCTTAAAAGATGGATATAGGTGACTTGAGCATTTGTGAACAATAAGACAGATAAAAGTTATTCTGTTTTTGCTATCTTTGAAATAAGGATAAATTATGGAATTTTTAAGTCTTGGGGCATCATCCTAGAAATAGGGATGCCCAAATTGAAGTTTTATGATGATTAGTTGACCACACCCATGAGGTATTCAAAAGAATGCATGGGTGATAGTTTTATACTTTTTTGAAAGTCTAGTATGGAAATCCTTAATCGAGCCTGCCTATATATGATTTAACTAAAAATTAAAGTCAATTTTCATATACCCACAAACTAGTTGATCCTAGTAAAACCATTGCCTTAAGATCCAATCCTAGTTGGTTTTTCTCTAATTATTCGTAGCCTCAAATTAGTATTTTAGAGACCTAACTGTTAGTACATCCTTGAAAAAGTTAAAAATCCCCCAATTATTTTTATTTTAGGTTAAAATCTAGCTAGCGACTTTTATTTTGAACTTAATTAATTGCCACTCATATTGTTCCTCGAGGATTTGACTCGACTCAAAGTTGGGTAATTATAATGACAACGATCACCTTGCACTTAAATTGACATGTGAGTTGAGCGTTATAAGCCTCCTTTCGGGTAGTGAGAGCATAAAGATGGTTCCAACTAGTGCTAAAACTTGATGGTGCACCCTTTGGTATTGAAGCTGAAGATGAAGCAACCGAGACCTTGTTTGCCCCCGAAGAAACTTTACCAATAGTACAGTTTCTAAGAATATGTCCTGGTTGACCACTGTTGAAGCATCTGTCCCTTCCTTCATCATAGAAACCCCGATGCAAGCAAACACACAATCTATAAGGAGGATATGATAGAGCCGACTGAGCCCCACTAGCCTGAGATAGGGCACCCTATTCCTTAAAGTTGTCCCCACCATGGAAATGCCTATCACCTGACAACTTTGGTTATGGAGCACTAGTTGTGGAGAAGGAACTAGAACTCCCCCAATTCTTCTTTGGCTACTTACCACCATCCCTACCACTCTGTTGTTGGCCACCATCCTACTCAGAGAACATAAACTTCTTGCCCTGCATCACACGAAACTCAACTTGCTTCTTTCTCTTTCTCTACCTGCTTCATGTACACAACAAACCTGAAGATATCTATGTCCTTGGTTAATAAGGCAGACTTATTTTCTAGGATCAAGTACCAAGACAGTCCTAAAATGAACTTCCTCATTCGGGCTCTCACATCAGACACCATTTCGAAAGCACACCAGGACAACTGGTGAAACTTCAAGGCATATTCCTTGACTAACATCTTCCTTTGCTTCATATTAACAAACTCCATTTTTTCTTCCCTCGACTCCTGAGGAAAAAAATGGTCTAGAAATGCATTGGAGAAATCCTTCCATAATGATGACTCATCAGTGTCACCCTCTTCCTGATCCTTTTCCTCATACCATTGGTACCCTATGTCTTTAAGTTGATAGGCTAAAAACTCCACCCCATCCATATCTATGGCATGCATAACACGGAAATCTTTTCCATCTCATCCTGAAAACCCTAAGGATCCTCCTCCACCTTAGCATCCATAAAGGTTGGAGGGTTAAGCCTGATGAACTGGGCAACCTTTGTGGCCATAAAAGATGGACTAATAGGAACACCACACTCGGACTTATTAGCTACAAACTATGCCAATATATGAATATTCTGATAAACTTAGTGTTCGTCATATCATCCTAAGGAGTCTGAGAAGGACCAGAGGGAACTGGTTGAACTCTATAATGATTCAAAACTAGAACCCTAGACCAAATATGGATCCCATGAATAGAGTGTGTCCCATCAACATTGTCCTTGGTTAGGACAAAAGCGTTACCGTGAACTTTATATCATCGAGGCATGATCTGAATGTGACCAAACAAGAATTAGAGAACATTATAGGACTTAAAATCGAAGCCTTCAAATAGTACACAAGAAACAGAGACATTCCTAAAATCCTTGTAGCCACTCAGTTATGAGTGTGGCATGCTACACACCCTTAAAAGAGACTCGACATGACACAGCTTTGTGGACTTCTAAGTGACCATGAACCTAGGGCTCTAATACTAATTTGAGAAGACCCGATCTAGGGCCTTATCGTGTCGGGTGCCTGAAGACTAACCGGGACTGAGACCACCCCCAATACCCAACCATAACTGCCTTACACTTTAACTCAGATGAATTTTGAATGTATATATATAACATAACAAAATGGAACCATCGCAAATCAAATATAGTCAACCAAAATCCGCCATAATACCAATACCAATGCCAATGTTGACACCAATGCTGACACCGCCCTACCAACCAAAATTAGTCCCACAAAGACACTATCCAAAAGTAAAACAATACCCAGATGGTACATGCCCCTGACCATAGCCAAAACCAAAGTATATGACATGAAAAAGGTATGAAAAGAAATCCATAACATGAAATGGAGCCTTCTAGAGTATGGAAGCTCACCACTTCAATCCAATACAAGTTGTCCTTGAATCCAATAACAGAGAAAAAGTATTAGTATGGCTGGCTCCTGCATTGTGTGGGGATACAATGCTCGAAGATGGGTTAGCGAGTGAATACTAGAATGCACTCAGGGTAAGGATAAAATAATGCCAATATTTAAACAAAGTAAATAACCATATACAAGAAATACCATACACATATATATATAATCCATGTTGGGAATGAGAACTAGGATTAGCATGTCTTTGAAACCATTAACCTGGGTATGTGTAGCTTAACCATCCTAGAACCACCCCCAAGCTATATTTGTCTAGGGATACCCCTTGAATGGGCCCTAGTACACGTGGACACATGAACTAGAAATATGATAGGGGCAGGGGATTACCATATACTATTCACCCTCCATCATACATATATAAAGTATAACATAGGGGATTCCTAAGCACCTCACAAGTATATGGTCTCTATGACCAATTCTTATGTCGGTAAACATAATTCAAACCATTAGCAAACAACCAAACCAATAATTCCATATATTATTAACCAACGCTATAAGAAGTGGTATTGTCATACCGACAATAGTTTGCTAGCAATGTCTGTAGCCAAGATATGGTAAATTCCCATGTACCCCATAGGTTCCATTATTAGTTTCACTTAGGGGATTCCCATTTACCCTGAATGGTTTTAAATCAAATCCATGGCCACTGAGGCCATACCATTTAGCCATTAAAACCATTTAACCAATTTATGTTCTATTACCATGTTATACCGTACAAAGATTTCAATAAAAGTACAACTATGTAATAAAAGCATTTTCATAGGCATTTTATCAAACATGTTGAGGGCATATAGTTTCCAAAACAAAAACCAAGTACCAATTGACCATTCCCATGAAACCACATGTTTAAACCACCATTATAATATGAAAACCATAAGTAAAAACTTTGGAAAACATAAATTAATCATTAAAAACCAAAACCCCCAACATATAATACAAAACCTAAAACCATATTAAAATTATGTCATGAAAACCATTCATAAAACATGCCATTAATAAAACTAACAATGAGGGAGGAGTAACATGCCTTAGATTATGAAGAAGGCGGGTAGAATTCACCTTTTAGAGCCTTAATTGACCACCTTGAAAGAAACCCAAGCCTTAGCTTAACCCAAGAGCTTTAGAGAGATTTGTGATAGTTTTTGAGTGTTTAAGATTAGAATAATAGGGTAAATGAATTACCAATAGTATTTTACGTCGTGGGTCATAAGGGGTTATGATGGGAAATATCCAGAGTACCCCCAACTTAAAATTATAAAAGTTCCCATAGAAGGGTACGACTCCCCCCCTGTCTCATACACAAAATGTCCAAGGGATACACACCACTTATACCCTAGACAGAATGTTGAACATCATACACTGTTCACTGTATGACTCCCTTTTCCCAAATTGTACACTAACTATATTATTAGTATCTTTTAATCGTACTATAGGCAGAAATATTTAGGCTAAACACTGGACAAATTATGGCTTAGACCATACCACTTCTAACCTATCCTTACAACTTATGGTGATCTACTTGTACTTAGATCCAAGTCAATTCACAAAGTTTCAAATTAAGTGAAGGATCAACCAACAAACCCGTTGTTAAACATACGACTCATACCCACCAAACCATAATCGCACTAAAAACTCACCCACCAAACACTTGACAACATATAAGATGGGTCACCTGACTTGTACCCTCACCATACAACTCATCTGGTGAGTCGTATAATCAACAAAAGTCTCAAAACATAAGAAATTTCCAAGGACCAAAACACAGGGCGTTTCATTATTGTAATGAAATCTATTTTTAAGATAAAAAGTGGGTTTTAGCTCTTATTTAGAAATAATAGTCATAAGATCATATTTTAACTAGAATCATATCATTCATGTATATAATGATCATGAATCTACCAAACTATGCATGCTAGCACTAGTATATTAACCAATGAAATCATAAGCATTATATCCCATCTTTCTCCATCGCATATCGGAGAAAAGTGTATACAAATATATATATATATATATATATATATATTCATAACCTAAACCTGAATCATTTTGTCATGTCCAGAACAATAGCCTGGCCATGACGGGTATCTTAAGTCAGGCCTTGACCAAAGACGACCCTCTTTGCCTAGCCAAAAAGAACATATTACCTTAGTAGTAGATGAATTTCGTACATATAAAAAGATATAAAAAATAAGCTTAGGGGAAATCTAAGATATATCAACAACCATACCCTATCCACAGCATCCACAAAGCCTTCAATAACCAAAACTAGTCTAGTCAGGACATGCCCTCAACGATAGCTAAAATAAAGTCCAAAATAATGTCTATGACATAAAGGAAACCAATACATTAAATAAGAGGCCTCCAAAGTATGGAAGTTCTCTACTTCAGGTCAATTGTCGACACCCTGATATCCTATCATTGCGCAGGAAAAGCAGAAGTATCTCCAGGTTCTGCATCGCATGGGTATACATCATCCGAAAATAGTAAGTGGGTTGAGTGATAGCATGTAACTCAGGATAAAGGGTGTTAAAAAATTAGTCAAATACAAAGTAAATCATATGATACAAATACACACATATATATATATATTGTAATAGGGAACAAGGATTATCATAAAGTAAAACACTAACCTAGATTCTGTAGCTTGACAGTTCTAATAACAACTATAAGCTTTATGGGTCTAGTTGTCACGCCTTGGTTGGGTCCCAATGTGTGTTAGTCATAGAAATAAAAGACATTATAGAAGGTCAGGGACTCATTTATCCCCTATCCCATCCATCATAGAGACATACATATCTTGTGACATAAGCACACGCTCATCTAGATCAACCCTCACGTTGGCTAATGTCAGTTTCCAATATCAGTTTTATAACTCCTATGCACCCCAATAAGTTCACAAATTATCAATTCAGTACATAATAAATCCACAATACTCATAGGAAAAGCATGTAAACAATGTACTTCAAAAACCCTCAACCCATTATTAAAAACACAACATCAAAACCATGTAAATAATAAACCAATTCATAGCATAATATAAACACAAGTTTAGGGAGAGATACACATTCCTTAATCATCATGAAATCTGAACAATTACCACCCTTAGATCAATTAAAGACCAATTGTTTGAAATCCTAGCCTTGTCTTTGAATGGGGAATTTGAGAGAGTAAATAGAGTATTTGATATGTTAAAATTTTAAAAATAACCCCTCTATGGTGTTTTATGTATGTGGGGTCTTAGTGGGTAATGAGGTAAATGTCCAAAGTGCCTTCAGTAAAAAGATTGAAAACTATCGCCCAGTCATTACGGGTAACCTTATGAGATGTAGGGTCACCCTACAACTCGTAATATTAAGTCATAGGCTGGAAAGTATCCATGGTCATCGAAATTGGTCTGATTATGAGTCATACCCTATGACTCATATTCAGACCTTATGACTCGTGACGTCAAATCAAAGGTAAGATAAAAACATTAGACACCTTTACTGGTTTGCCTACGAGAACCATTATACGACTCTTATAGAGTCTTTATGAGTCATGACCCCCTATCGTAACCAGGGTAGTAACTTAGGTAGTCTTTACTAGACACCCCACGATTGGGGTCCAATGACACATCAAGAGACCCTATGACTCGTATGGTAAGTCATAGGTTAGACAGTGTGTTCAAACTCATAATTTCCTAGGGGAAAAAATCCAAGGTGTAACATTCTCTCTCACTTAGGTTCATTCATCCCCGAATAATGAGACAAAGTGTCTATTAACATGATTTAACATGGAACACAACCATATTTCCCTTTAATAAATATAGACAACAAAGATACGAAGGAAACCACAATTTTCTTTAACAAAGTTAGATAACAAAGATATTAAGGAAAACACATACCTTAATCACGATTATCCAAAGTGGGGAACAAGAATGGGTATTTGGACTTCATATCCTCTTCAACTTCCCAAGTAGCTTCTAAAACCTTATGATTCCTCCGAAGGACCTTTACTGAAGCCATATCCTTGGCCTGCAATTGTTGGACCTTCTAGTCTAAGATCTCCACCGGGACTTTCTCATAAGACGAAGAATCTAAAACACCTACACTCTCCAAGGGAACAATTAAGGGTGGATCACCCATACACTTTTTCAACATCGAAACATGAAACTTCAGCAGAATGGAACCCAAGCTAGAAGAAAATTCTAACTCATAGGCCACATTGCCCACTTTTCTCAAAATCAAGAACAAATATATCGGTGATTGAGCTTGCCCTTCTTACTAAACTGCATCACTCCCTATATAGAGACCTTTAATAACACCTAATCACCAACGTCAAACTCTAATTCTATTCGCCTCACGTTTGTATAGGACTTTTGGTGACTTACTACCTTTACCTTCTTCATGGTCTGATGAACAAAATTAGGACCAAACAACCCAGCCTTACAAAATTTGAACAACCCAATAGGAGAAGGACATCTCCTACCATACAAAGCCTCAAATATAGTAATGTTAATAATGGAATGATACCTATTATTATAAGTGAACTCGGTGAGAGGCAAGTGATTAACCCAGCTATCATAAAATTCAATCATACTAGACAAAAGAATATCTTATAAAGTTTGAATTGTCCTCTCTACTTCCCTATCAGATCTGAGGTAGTTTTATACACTTTTGTATCATCATTCTAGCTTCTTTCGCCTTGTTTTGAGAGCAATTCGTGTTCTTACCATGTTCATATTAATATAAATAAAAATTTAAGTGTCCAAGTGTGTGATTACAATGTTCAATGTATTTTTCAAATAAGTATGTATTTAATTGAATAATTTAGAGTTCAACCTGAAAAACTAGTTTTATTAGCTTGAGCTAGGTGTGTATCTAGTTGGTTTCATTGGATTCTAATGTGTTTAACTTATTCTAAATAATTTAAATAGCTAATTATGAATGGAATAACTTATTTTTAATGGGAAAATTTTAATTTGATTAAGTCAAGAGTCGGAATAATAAGTGGAAGTTCATTGAGAATTTATCATATCTTAGCTCTTGTTTTGATTTGTCATTAAGAATAATGTGTCATTTTGATCTTTAATTTGTGGTGTATTATATAGTTGGAGGCTTTGTGAGATGAATAGGGAGATGTATTAATGATTTGAAGGCCAAAATTCCTTAGAAATACACTACAAAAGGCATAAGCAAAGAATAAGACACTCAATACTTAACCAAAATTTTAGAAGTAAATTCCAGCGAGTCGACGTAAAGTCGACATGTCATGTCAACATTTCCAATCCAAATAGTCCAGCGACGCATTCGATGGCATGTCGCGTCTATGGTTCAATGCAAAATAGAATTAAAAGCGCCAATATGGATTTGTCATTTTCTATTTTTAATATGATAAAGTGGCATACAAAAGATGGGAATCTTTAGGGCATTTATTGGATGTTGTGCCACCTAATTCAACTAGAAGTGGGATTTGAAATATTTTATATATACTCACGGATATGGATGGACACATCTTGGACAATATTGAATTAAAAGTTGGACATGGTTTGGAGAAAAATGGAGCAGGTTGCTACACAGTTTATTAGGTTTTTAATTTTTATTTAACTTGTAATTTTTCATATCATGTATTCAATTAATTAGATCATGATTATGAATATAATTGACTAAAACTATTTTTTTTTTTGAATTTAAAGACAAGAACATAAATATTGTTATTTTGGATTAAATTTTGATTAATTTTGCTTATCATATTTGGTTGTTTGTTTATTCTTGTTTTAATTATTTTATGGATTGATCACCCATAAAATACATATTTTTTTGACCTTTTGATCTCGAGATAAGGAATAGGGAGATAGAACATTAGAATAAACAAAGTTTGAGTTTTTATTCTTTTATAAAATAAAGAATTAAACTTAGCCTTTAGAATAAGGATGTACTTAGATGCCTTACTTGATTCATATGTAGGATGATAGCTTTAATTCACTTAATTAGATTATTACATCCCCTCTCAATGATGTAGTTGTAATGTCAATATTAGGTAAAAGATTAAAGGCTGGGAAACCATGATTATGCAATTAACCCTACAAATCAACAACCAAGATAAGCAAGTTAACAAAGAAAATTAAATAAGACAGTATGATTGTTCGAAGTGTTTTAACCCTGGGCTTTTATCCATTGATTATCCCAAAACTTTTATTTTTTATGCATTATTTATTTTATTTTTAATTTATAAAATTACAAACTCTCTTTTTGGTTACTTTATCTCAATTGTTAAACTAGAATTGGATAGTCGGCAAATGCAAGTCCCTGAATGATCGATACTTGGGCTTTCTTGAAGCCATTTTACTTCTTCTTAAGACAATGTAAACTTGTGTGTGTTCTTGGGCGCTATCATGTTTTTGGCGCCGTTGCCGAGGACTTATTATTTAGCAATTATTAATTTTAGTTTGACTTTTAGATTTATTTTGTGTTCTTGGTCTTAGTTTTGTTTTTGCAGGAAACAGGTTTACAAAGTAATAAGAAGGCAAGGGATTGGGACTTGGTTGAACCAAGCTCCAAATTTGAGAAAATTTGTCATCAACGTGGGACAAAAACAATCCTTCTCCCTAGAATTCCTCAATTCCAAGAATGCCAAGAGAATACTGTTCCTATGGCTGAACAACAAGCAGCTAGTAGGAATGTTAGGGAAGTGGGACTCCTATATCCAATAAACTTAACTTCCCCAATTCAAAGACCAGCAGCTGGAGGGAATTTTGAGTTGAAACACAATATGGTGCAGATTTTTATTAGCAGTGGACAGATTGTAGGCTTTCATTGAGCTTACAGATGTGTTCACTCCAATATGGGTGACTATAGATTATGTTAGGCTGACACTATTTCCCTATTCACTTTTGGGGAATGCTTAAAAGTTATTGAATGTGGAGCCGGCCAATTCAATCATATCATGGGATAACTTAGCTAGAAAGTTCCTCACCAAATTTTTTCCATTAGGCGAGACTGTGAGACATCGCAGTGAGATAGTGAGATTCAAAAAAAACCTTAATGAAAACCTCTATCATACTTAAGAATGCTTTAAAGCTCTTATTTGGGATTGTCCATACCACCAATAGTCAAATGAGGTACTTGCTCATACTTTTGTAGAAGATCTTAATTAGATTACGAATGTTTTCCTAGATTCATCCACTGGTGGTCAAGCGTTAGAGCTAACTTATGATGAGTTGTACACATTGCTAAATGGCATAGCACATGGAAATACAGAGTGGCATTCAGATTCTAGAAGTTCTACGAAAAGAATTATAAGTGTTTTGAAGGTGGACCAATTCACAAACCTATAGCTCAGGTTTCTGCAATGTAGAATTTGATTAATACATCATTCAACAGCATGAAGTTGGGAGCAACACAACCTATAGCCACAGTCAGTGCCATCCAACAAGCTGTACGTTGGTGTGAAGTATACAGAAATAGTGGTCATGCGGCTACTATTTGTGCTTCAAAGATAGGATCTATGATGTATGTAGGAAATGGTCAAATGTCAAATTACAGTAATACCTACAACATAAAGTGGCAACCTCAGCAACCTAATCATCCATAAAATGCCCCACAGCCATAGGACCACTCGAATCAGTCTACGAGCAATATGGAAGAGATATTGAAACAAATCTTAGTTGGTCAAACATAACTAGTTATAGATCTAAACAGTCAAAGGGTGGAATTACAGAATTAGAAAATGGCCCAGAGAAATTTAGAGTTGCTGGTTAGGCAGATACAACAAGCATTAAATACCAGAACACAAGGTGGTTTGTCAGCTGATATAGAAAATCTCAAAAAAGTCATGGAAATCACTTTGCAGAGTGGTACAGAACTTTAAGGAGAGCCTCTCATGGCAACAAAAGAGGTGTATACTGATGTGGTAACCCAAAAGGTGGATCAAGAAGTTTCTAAAAATTTAAGAAAGTCTGAGTACTTGAATAAAAAAGGTGTTGAACCAGAGAAGAAGAAGATGCTATCACTACCTTTCCTTCAAAAGTCCATAAAAGTGAAGGAGTATGCCTTTTTCAAAAAGTTCATTGACAAATTAAAATAGCTTCATATTAACTTACCTTTGCTATATGTTTTGTAGAGTATGCCTAAGTATACAAACTACTTAAGGGATATGGTGGTTAAAAAGGTAAAATTGCAAGAGGTAGGAACTATAGCACTCACTAAAGAGTGTAGCACGGTGATGTCATAGAAAATCTCTAAGAAATTAAAAGATAAGGAGAAGTACAATTCCTATACAAATTGGGGGAAAAGAAGCCCATACATTGAGTAACTTAGGGGCAAGCATAAATATGATGCCCCTATCATTGTTTAGAAAATTTGGCTTGGGAGAGCCTAGAGCAACACGAGTGGTTATGCAGCTCGCAAATGGATCCATAGCATATCCTGATGGAATCATCCAGGATGTCCTCATAAAGGTTGGTAAATTTGTTATTCCTGCTATTTTTTGTGTTCTTGATTTCGTGGCAAACGAAAGGAAGCAATTATTTTTGGGCACCCATTTTTAGCAACTGAAGGGGCTTTGATTGATGTTATAGAAGGCACACTCAAGATGAGGATAGATGATAAAGAGGTGGTATTTGATGCTTATAAGGCCTATATTGAAAATCCCTTATATAAAGATTTATGCCTGATCAATATGTGTGAAACGGATGAGTGTGGGGTGCCTAAGCTACTAAAGACCTCTTTTGAATACCTAATTGAGCAGCCTAAGATGAATCACAAATTCAGAACATGCTAAAAAGTAAAAAAAATTTGAAACAAATGAAAAAATGGCTTCCAAAAATAAGTAAAAGGGTGAAGGAATATAGTTGAGTTGATATGGGTCATGTCGCAACACTAAATCAGGCTCTTCTTGGGAGGCAACCCAAATTAAAGTAGGTATGTTTTATTTTCTATTTTTTTAGTTTAATTTCATGTAATTTTTTATTTTGGTTGAGTCATAGGTAAATGAGAAGTCTGAGTACCATAAACTTGAGCTTGAAGCATGGCCAAGATTGAGTGTTGGGTCCCATGGATTCCATTTATGTGTAAAGATCCTACTAGCTTAGCCCAGAGGCCTCAGGGAGTATTTCTATCTTTTTACTCTTAAATTCACTTTGGGGACAAAGTAGATTTTTAAGTGTGGGGTAGGGAACTTTCTAAATTTTGACTCAATTTTTTTAAAAAATTAGTGACATATTTTTGTTGGTGCTATTTTTTATTATGTGGTGCAAGTTTTTTATTTGATAAAAGCATGTTGATTGAATGAATTTCTATTCTTGAGGCTCTTAGGCTCATGTTTGTGACTCTAGTATTTATTGGCTTAAATTTGAATTCATGCTATTGTTTGGTTAAGAGTCTATGATGATCCTATTGAGTTAAGTATATGCCATGTGAGTGCGAGATTTTTGTACATTCCTTCTTGCATGTGATCTCTAGAACTTTCTCTGTGTGTGTGAAGCGAAATAAAGAATATAGGTTTATGAGATGTTTTAGGCATTTCCTGGATAGACTTATTTTATATCTTCTTTTTACCTATCCTTGTGAATTATCCTAGTTAAACCCCATTGAGCCTCTATCTTTTTCTTTGTTAGCCTCATATGTAGCCTAATCTCTTCTTTGATAGACCATAATTTGATCCAAAAAGATCCTAAGAGCTTTAATTAAAAAAATTAATTTAAAAAGAGTTTGAAAAATTGAAGTAGAAAAATATGAAATTGATTTCCCAAGGTTATAGTTATTGGTGTTTAATTGATGTGCGGTGGATGAATGTGATATAATTTATGCTAGAAATCTTTTCATAATTGTGAAAAAATAAAAGAATTGATTTATGCGATAGTAAACTGTATGTCCTCAAGTGTTTGTTAAAATTCTTAAAAGTGATGGGGAAAACAAAATGTATGTATGTATAAGTGTAATTTGGTTGTTAAAGATTGGTTTTAAATTTTTAATGTAGTGTATTAAAGTGCTTAGAGAGTTTAGTCACTATTCTTGCCCAAAATAGTTTCTGCCCGTCTCTTAGCCTACATTACAACCCGAAAAAGTCCTAATTAATCCTAAGCTTTACATTCGACTATTAGTGGAGCATTACACTAAGGGAAAGCCTATGGTTCATTGTGTGCAACTTGTGAATTTTTTGTGAGAGTGAGTGTAATTTGGTTTTTGTACCCATTGTGCAATAAATTGCATTATTGTGAGTGATTATGGGTAACTCTCTTGTTGTGAGGGCACATGTTTTATGAATGTGGGTGATTTGTATGAGATCCTTGATTGAACAATATGCATGAGTTTTCCACTTGTTGAGTCAATTATTGTGGCTAGCATGTTTTGAAGTAGGGTTCATGAGCTATCAGTTGTGTTTATAATGTGCTTTGTGTAGAAACTTGCATTTCGTGTAGTCATTTTAGTACTAGCTTAAGTGTCTTTGTTTTAGTAGAAGTGCAGCACCACCTCAAATTTTGATGCTTAGAGTAAAGAGTTGTTCGAGGACGAACAAGAGTTTAAGTATGGGATGATGATCTGAGGTGGTTTTATACACTTTTGTATCATCATTCTACCTTCTTTCACCTTGTTTTGAGAGCAATTCATATGTTTAACATGTTTATATTGATATAAATAAGCATTTAAGTGTCCAAGTCTGTGATTACAATGTTCAACGTGTTTTTTAAACAAGTTTGTATTTAATTGAGTCATTTAGAGCTCAACCCGGAAAACTAGTTTTACTAGCTTGAGCTAGGCGTGTGTCTAGTTGGTTTTGTTGGATTCTATTGTGTTTAATTTATTCTAAATGATTTAAATGGATAATTATGATTGGAATAACTTGTTTGTAATGGGCAAAATTTAATTTGATTAAGTCAAGTGACAGAATAATAAGTGGAATATCATTGTTAATTTGACCGATCTTAGCTCTTATTTTGATTTGTCGTTGAGAATATTGTATTGTTTTGATCTTTATGATATTGTGGAGGCTTTGTGAGCTGAATACGATGATATATTGATGATTTAAAGGCCAAAAATTTCTTGAAAATACACTATAATAGACATGGACAAAGAATAGGATGCTTAATACTTAACAAAAATTTTAGAAGAAAATTTCAATGAATCGACGCAAAGTCGATGCGTCGCGTAGACATTTACAGTACAACCAGTCCAGCAACACGTTCGACGATGCGTCCTGTTGATGATTCAATAAAGAATACAATTAAAAGCGCTGCCATGGATTTGTCATTGTCTATTTTTAATATGATAAAGTGGCATGCAAAAGGTGGCAATCTTTAGGACATTTCTTGGATGGTGTGCCACCTAATCCCACTAGAAGTGGGATTTGAAATATTTTATATACATACACGGATATGGATGGACACAACATGGACAGTATTGAATTAAAAGTTGGAACACGATTTGGAGAAAAACGTAGGAGGCTATTACGCGGTTTATTAGGTTTTTTATTTTTATTTAGCTTTTATTTTTTCATATCATGTATTCAATTAATTTGATCATAATTATAAATATTATCGGATAAAGTTCTCTTTTTGGAGTTAAATCCAAGAACATCATTATTATTATTTTGGATTAAATTTTGATTAATTTTGTTTATCATATTTGGTTGTTTGTATATTCTTGTTTTAATTATTTTATGGATTGATCACCCACAAAATACATATATTTTTGACCTTTTGATCTCGAGAGAAGGAATAGGGAGATAGAACATTGGAATAAACAAAGTTTGGGTTTTTATTCTTTTATAAAATAAAGAATTAAACTTAGAGTCTAGAACAAGGATGTACTTAGATGCCTTACTTGATTCATATGTAGGATGACAACTTTAATTCACTTAATTGGATTATTACATCCCCACTCAATGATGTAGTCGTAATATCCATATTAGGTAAAAGATTAGAGGCTGGGAAACCATGATTATGCAATTAACCCTACAAATCAACAACCAAGTTAAGCAAGTTAACGAAGAAAATTAAATAACATAGTATGATTGTTCGAAGTGCTTTAACCCTGGGCTTTAATCCATTGATTTCCCAAGACTTTTATTTTTTGTGCATTATTTATTTTATTTTTAATTTATAAAATCACAAACTCTCTTTTTGCTTACTTTATCTCAATTGTTAAACTACAATTGGATAGCCGGCAAATGCAAGTCCTTGAGAGATCGATACTTGGGCTTTATTGAAGCCATTTTATTGCTTTGAAAGACAATGTACACTTGAGTGTGCGCTTGGACGCTATCATATTTTTGGCGCCGTTGCCGAGGACTTGTTATTTAGCAATTATTAATTTTAGTTTGACTTTTAGATTTATTTTGTGTTCTTGGTCTTAGTTTTGTTTTTGCAGGAAACAGGTTTACAAACTAATAAGAAGGCAAGGGATTGGGACTTGGTTGAACCAAGCTCCGAACCTCTCTTTTTGGTTAACTAATCTCAATTGTTAAACTAGAATTTGATGGTCGGTGAACGAAAGTCCCTGAGAGATCGATACTTGGGCATTCTTGAAGCCACTTTACTACTTGATAAGACCACGTACACTTGTGTGTGCCCTGTTGTCACCATCCATCTGAGGGTGGAAAGCTGCCTAAAGGTTCACCTTCCTCTCTGAAATGAATGCCAAAAGTGAAACGAGAATTGCATACCTCGATCAGATATGATAGAAACCGGAGAACTATGCAATTCGCCGATTTACTGAATAAATAACTTTGCATAATTCTCAGCCAAATAATTAGTCCTTATAGGTAAGAAATAAGCAAACTTAGTTATCCTTTCCACGATGACCCAAAACAAATCAAACTGACTACGAGACAGCGGAAGACCCATAACGAAATCTATGTTGATCACTTCCCATTTCCACACAGGAAACTCAATCTCTTGGGACATTCTATCTAGCTTCAAGTGCTCAACCTTCACTTGCTAACAAATCATACACTTTGCCACAAAATTAGCCACATCTCTCTTCATCTTATACCACTAGTATATCTCTTTCAAATCATGGTACATATTCATCAAACCATGATGAACTTTGTACCTCGACTCATGAGCCTCAGCCAAGATCCTCTCTCATAACCAATCAACATCGAGAATACTCAACCTCTCTTAGTTCTTCAAGATACCATTCCCACTAATCTCAAAAGGCATCACCTTCTGGATGACTCACGTCACCTTAATCTTCATCAAGATAGGATCCAATAGTTGTTTCCCATTCACCTTCGTACATAGATATGACTCCACCAGCTCTTGCATAATTACACGTCCATCCTCGGAGTCTAAGAGATGAACTCTAAGATTTTTCAAGTGGTGAATATCCTTCACCAACCCTCACTTCTCCTACTCCACTAAGATAAGCTTTCCATGGAAAACCTGCTAAGAGCAACAACAACCACGTTAGATTTACCTATATAATAATGCAGACTCATATCATAGTTCTTGAGAAACTCAAGCCATCTCTTCTATCTGAGATTCAACTCCTTCTGGGTGAAAACATATTGTAGGCTCTTATGAACATAGAAGATGTCAACATAAACTCTATATAAGTAGTGGTGTCAGATTTTCAAAACAAACACCACAACTAATAACCCCAAATCATGAGTTAGATAATTCCTCTCATGAACTTTAAAATGCCTAGAAGCATACGCCACCACCTTACCACACTGCATCAAAACAAAACCACGACCCATATGGGACGCATCACAATTGACAACAAAATCAACAATACCCTCAAATAGGGTCAAAGATAAGTAAACATGACAACTTATCTTTCAACTTCCTGAAGCTACCCTTAAAATCATCTGACTTGAGAAATTTGACCTGTTTTGGTAAACTTAGTCAACGGAGAAGCAATCAGAGAGAAGTTCTCCATAAATCTCTTATAATATCTGGCTAAACCCAAGAAGCTACAAAAATTGATTATAGTCGTGAGTCTAGTCCACTTCTTAACCACTATAATTTTTTGTGGATCCACCATGATCCTTTCACTAGAAACAACATGGCTAAGAAATGTCAAAGCAGTCAACCAGTTTTCACACTTCAAAAAATTGGTATATAGATGTTGATCCTTACGAGTCTGTATACTATACAGAGATGATTTGTATGATCCTCCTCACTCTTTGAGTATCCAAGATATCATCAATGAACACAAAGATGAAAAAATCTAGAAATTGATGAAATACCCACTTTATAAGGTCTATAAATTCCATCGAGGAATTAGTCAAACCAAAGGACATAACAAAAACATATAATGTCCATACTAGGTACGGAAAGCAGGCTAGGGTAATCTACCTCCCTAATCTTTAATAGATGATAAACCAACCGAAGATCAATCTTAGAGAATCATCTAGCACCCTAAAGCTAGTCAAAGAGATGAACAATCCTAGGAAGAGGATGCTTATTATTCACTATTACCTTTTTCAACTAGTGATAATCTATACACATCCGAAGAGAACCATCCTTTGTACACACGAAAAACATAAGAGCACCCTATGGGGAAACACTATAGAGGATAAAACTGTTATCAAAAAGTTCTTTTAACTCGGCAGAAGCCATTCTATAAGGAGGGATAAAGATAGCACGGGTATCCGGTAGAATTCCAATCCCAAAATCAATTTCCCTATTGGGAAGAATGCAAGAAAGATCATTAGGAAAGACCTCTAAGAATTTATTAACCGTGGGAATGGACTACAACAAAAGACCCTCTGATTTAGGATCTTTAACTAGGATGAAGTGATAAAGACAACCCTTAGAGATCAATATTTGGGCTCTAAGATTAGATTTAAACCTTCCCTAAGGAAATAGGGAACTCACTTCCCATTCTATAATCAACTCATTAGTAAATTTTAAAAGGGCTTCATGGGTTTGATATTATAAAGAGGCATAGCAAAATAGAGCCAATCCATCCCTAAGATCAGCTCAAAATCAACCATATCCAATGCTATCAAGTATACCAACATCTCTCTACTATCGATTGATACCACACAACCCCTGTAGACTTTTCTAGCCATAACAGAGTCACCCACTGGGTAGACATAAAAAAGAAATCTAAAATACACTCAAGATCGAAACCAAAATGAACAACCATATATAGGGTCACATAACAAAGAGTAGATCCCAGATAAAGCAAGCAATACACATCATGGGAAAATAGTCATAACATACTAGTCACAACATCGGGAGACACCTTAGATTCCTGGCCGCTTGCTAGAGCATAAAGAAAGTTCTAACCAGTGCTGGAGCCAGAAGTTACACCCTTTGATGTAGGACCTGATGAAGTAGTGATGGGGACCTTATTAGCCCCATAAGTAACCTTAATAATGGGGTAATTTCTTTACATATTTCAAGGTTTACCATAATTAAAACATCAGTTCTTCCCATCTGCACAGAAATCGCAATATAATTGACCATAAAATCGATAAAGATGATATGTTGGGGCTAACTGTACCCTACTAAACTGGCACTAGGAACCTTGTGCCTTAAACCCACTGTTAACCTGGAAACGACGATCACTAAATGACTTAGGATAAGGGGCGCTAGAAATCGAGTAAAAGTTAGAGCTTCCCTAATTCTTCTTAGACCACTACTTACTATCTCTACCACTCTGCTTCTAACCTTCACCCTTATTTGAATATTTGAACTTCGTACTTTTCCACTCTATTATACCTTTTTATTTTTCCTCTTTAACCAATTCTAGATACACCATAAGCCTAGAGATATCCATGTCCTTATTAAGCAGTGCAACCTTGTACTCCAAGACCAAGCCCTTAGACAACCCATAAGCAAATTTCCCCATCCTTACCCTTATGCTAAACACTAACTCAAGAGCATAGCGAGACAACTGATTAAATTTCAAGGCATACTCTATCACAGTCAATTTGCCTTGATTAAATTTTATGAACTCCTAAACTTTTGCC
This sequence comes from Capsicum annuum, assembly GCF_002878395.1. Lineage (NCBI taxonomy): Eukaryota > Viridiplantae > Streptophyta > Magnoliopsida > Solanales > Solanaceae > Capsicum > Capsicum annuum. Next base: position 97,566,785 of record NC_061121.1, read on the forward strand.
TACCTCGGCTCCTGAGCAATGAAACTATCAAGGAATGAACAAAAAAATCATCCCACACTGCCAATTCTGCATCATCAGCCCTAAACTAATCCGAATTCCCGTACTACTATTATTCCATATCTTTCAACTGATATATGGTAAATTCTACCTACTCATAGTAAAAAAATGCACAACTTGGAAGATCATATCCATTTTATCTATGAACTCTAAGAGAACCCGATTAACGTGTCTGAGGGGTCACTTACTGGGCCAATAATTGAATAGAACAACGAAACTCGGCATTAGAGATATATCCTTGAGGTGACTTAGAAGGAGTGCCATATGCGGGAGAAGGGTCAGTAGGAACTAGTGGAACTCCACTAGGACAATCAGGAGCTGGACTGCTAAATAGGGCATGTACCCCATAAGTAGGACAATTTTCATCAACATTGTCCTCAAGTTGGACATAGGAGTTTCCACAATTATTAAATCTTCTGGGAGGCATGATCTGAGATGAAAATAAATAGGAATTAGAGAAGTTCGACACCTTAAACTTTGTAGATCAAAATAGAATAACAAAAAAGTGAAGCATTCCTAAATGCTTCGTGGCCATCCCCATAAGTCTGGCACTACATACCCATAAAAGAGACTCTACTTAACACAACTTTGCGGACACACAATTGACCGTGAACCTACTCTCTAATACCAACTTTGTTATGACCCAAACAAGGGCCTAGCCGTGATGAGTATCTCAAGTCTGCCCTGGACTGAAGACCACACCTTTTGCTTATCCAAACAGAACATATTACCCTAGCAGTAGATGAACACCGAATATATAACAAGAATGAAAATATAAGATCAAGGAAAATCTAAAATATATCGATAACCATACCAAGTCAAAAGTATCCACTAATCCTTCTAATAGTTAAAACCAATCGAGTCAGGACATACCCCTGAGGACAACAAAAAAAAAGACCAAAAAAAGTGTCTGACTTAAGGAAACCAAAACATTAAGTGAGGGTCCTTCAAAGTATGGAAGCTCACTACTTTAAGTTAAATACTGACACCGTGATATCCTATCACTATACAGGAAAAGTAGAAGTGTATTCATGTTCTACATCTCATTGGGATACAACATTCAGAGATAGTTTGCATATTGAGCACTAGCATCTAACTCAGGGAAAAGGGGTAAAGTAATGCCATAATCCAAAGTTCAAAAATTATTCAAATCCAATGCACATAATTTGATGCATATACATATATATATATATATATACACATGTATATATATATTAATGTCGGGATAAGGAACAAGGCTTAGAATAAAGTAAAACATTGCCCGAATTATGTAGCTTTATCGTTCGAATAACAATCCATGGGCTATATAGGTCCATTTGTCATCCCCTAGTCGGGCCCAGTGCATGTTAATCGTACGAACTGACGATGCAATAGAAGGTCAGGTATTTCTTCTACTCTATGCTATTTATGATACAGATATACATATAGTGTGCCATAAGAACATGGTCATCTAAACCAACCCTTACATCGGCATGTAAGTTTTCAGTATTAGTCCCTCAGAATATTCACCTTCACAGCTAACTACACAACCCTCTTTAAGACTAATTAAAACTCTTAGCATATAAACCATCCATTACTCCAAAGACTCAATTATTAAGGCATCATTAAATGTTATCGTCAGACCGACTATAGCTTACAAGCGAAAGCCATTAAGACAAAATGTAGGAAATATTTATACTCCAGAATCCATTATTAAAATCAACTTAGGGGATTCCTTGTACCCCACAAGGTTTTCAAGAAAATCATTCACTTGGGGGAATCCTTGTACCCCACAAGTTTTTCAAGATTATTTATATTTGTTAGCCATTTATGCAATGCATTAGTTTTAAGAAAAGTATTCCAAGACAATAGATTATTCACATTCCAAAACCATTAACGCAAGTGGTTTGAGGTTCTTATCAATTTCAATACCACAATCCAATTATTTTTGGGAATCCTTGTACCCTTAGTTCTATTATTTACAAATTTGGGGAATCCTTGTATCCCTATTTTATTCATCACTCCCATGCACCCCCAATGAGTTCAAAAATCATTAATTCAATGCATAATAAATCCACAATAATCATAAGAAAAGCATTTAAATTATTTACATCTAAAACCCTCAACCCAGCATTTAAAAGAAAACATCAAAACAATGTAAATAATAAACCAATTCATGACATAATGAAAACACAAGTTTAGAGAGAGATATACATGCCTTAATCACCAAAAAATTCAAAGAAGAATCACCCTTCGAGCCTTAGATGACCAATTTATTAAAACCCTAGCCTTGTCTTTGAATGGGGAATTTGAGAGAGTAAAGAGAGTGTTTGATATGTTGAAGTATTAAAAATAACCCCTCTCTAGTGTTTTATGTATGTGGGGTCTATGTAGGGAAAGAGCAAAATGTCCAAAATGCCCTTAAGAAAAAGATTGAAAATTATTGCCTAGTCATTATGAGTGACTTTTCGATTCATAGGGTCACCCTACGACTTGTGAAATTGAGTAGTAGGATTGATAGTATCCATGGGCACCAACACTGGTCTGACTATGGGTTTTACCTTATGACTCATATTTAGACCTTACGACTCGTGAGGTCAAACTGTAGGAATGACACAAACATTAGACACCTTTACTTGTTAGGCTACAAGAACTCCTACATGACTCGTGTAAGGTGTTTACCACTCATGACCCCCAGTCGTAAACAAGGAAGTAACTTAGGTAGTCTTCACTGGAGACCATATTATTAAGGTCCTATGACCTGTCAAAACTAAGAATTTTCTAGGGCAAAATCTGGGGTGTTACACCTTTACAAAGATAGACACTTCTAGGATATGCCACTAATATCAGAATATGACCTTTGGCCCAATAATTTGTTCAAAATAATTAGAACATCATAATCATGGCCTTAGGACCACATACATATCCGAAACTCATGTCAATAATCATGTATATTTAAATCATCTCATAACTATAGGCCATAGCGTATTTTCAAGGCACAATATCTCTTTAACTATGAAGCATATTTGTAATCATCTCACATATAGAATTCATTTGACTTCTAGGAGGCAAAATACATCAATAAGCATAACTTATAACTACGAGGCATATTACATCTATTAGCCATCTCATATCTATAGGTCATGAATCGTGTCTATGAGGATATAATCTCTAAAGGTGACTTCTCATATCTAAGAGGAATAACATCTCTAAAGGCTCAATATCACATCTAAGATAAAATAGCATCTCTAATGGCCCAATATCTTATATGAGAGGAAATAATATCTCTAATGGACTAATATCATATCTAAGAGGAAATAACATCTCTAATGGCCCAATATCATATCTAAGAGAAATTAGCATCTTTAAAGGCCCAAAATTATTTCTAAAAGAAATATCATAGTCTTAACTAGGCCTAACATCTGCAACTAAGTCCACAATGGCTAACACAAGTCTTAACCTAAGGTAGGCCGGACGATTCCAATTCTAATCCTCAATTTCCATATTTAGGAAATCTACACCCCAAACTAGGCTAAGGAATCAAGTTTAACTTCTAGATGCCAAGTAAGCCATAACCTATCCAAAGATAGGAACTTCATCTAGAAACAAGGGCATTTAAGTAAACTCAACCCAAACTACAACTCCAAGATCACCACACTAGACTAATAAGATTAGATATAATAATCATGTTTAAAATGTTTAAATCCACATCCCAAACATAACATTTAATCATATCTAATCTACGAATTTATTCAATCAAGGTAGGAGGCTATAGGATCATAAAAAGGTATTATGCATTTCAACTTATGGGTCAAAACCCTCATCTAACCCCCAAACCTCAATATAATATAATAGGTTATCCTAGCCATAATCAAAATTAACATTCATATTCACATGCATTATATATCATACATCATCTGCAGAGAATTACAGATAAAAACCTACCTTTAAGTCGAATCGCAAAACCTTACATCAATCATCAAACATCCATCTTCACTAAAAATCCCCAAAATTCTATCACACTATCAAAATAGTAATCTGCTCATCAATATTAGTCTAACGATGCCTATATCGCACTATTTTACTTTATGTTGAAAAATGACATCAAAACCCCTAGTGGGTCCTATTTATGAAAAATGCTTTTTTGAGGTTAGCCCAATGTTTATACATGAAAAAGGATTCAAAACCCTTAAAAGTTGGGTGAAAATAAAGTTAATTTGGGGATAATACCGCTAAGCTATTGTCACGACCTGCGGCTACCCTTAGTCACGAGATGGTGCTTACTATCACAAGTGACCACAAAATAACCCATGAGCTGGTACCTGTTATTAGCACTGAGTAAACTGATAGATAAAGACATATGCATAAATGACTAATAATGTCATAAGGTTTTAAATAGTGAAAATACAGCTGATAAGTCTAATAAACTAACTAACTGTCGGAATGTCTAAAAGCCTCTAACTGACTGACTGTGGAGTTGATGGGACAAACCCTCAACTAACTACGACTAAATAGAAATACTGAATTACTGAGATAAAATGAAATGAAATAATCAAGTCCTCGATAGATGAGGAATCACCATGACTATTTTTGCTAATAAACTGAACTATATAAGTGCGTCAGGAAACTGTTCATCCAAACCTATGATATAAGTCATCATAGCATGAAAAAAGTATGAGGTCAGTACTTTTAATATACTGGTATATGGGGTTAGGTTAGGCTGTAATTCAAGGGTTAACTGCGTATGAAATAACGACTAGCTGAATAGAATGAGATAACTGAGTATGTATGCTTGAAAACAGAAAGAAAGGGAATGCAAGACCAAGCATATATACATTTATGAAAATAATCTACAAACTAAAATACTGAAATCTAATAACAGAATATCTAAGAATTTGTATGCTTTCGTCAAGCAAACCTGAACTAAAAACTATACTGAATATTATACTGAGATAGTGGGAGGTATTATCTTACCGACATGCCCCAATCTGAGGTAAGCGGGGTTTAGCCTGTAACCTTAGTTGAAAGTGTGTCAGTACCATGCCACAGGTACTAACATTGGCTGTGTGGATCTACTCATTTGATATGCCAATGGACTAGAGTGTCAAGCCTGAACTGATGGGTGACCCTGAGACAAAGTCAAGACTAAACAGATGGGCGACTCCTCAGAGGAAGTCAAGTCTAAACTGGCGGGTGAATCCTCATATCCTACGTTGGCTATGTAGTTCTAGAATACAAAGACTACTACTCATGATTCTGCCTGTCTAAAGGGAAAGATGCCATCCCTACATTAGCTTGGTGCTATATCCTACTCCTAACTAAATTGACACTTATTATTAGTTTGAACTAAGTTTAATAAACCAAACAACAGACCATAATAGCTAATTCAATGACAATGCTCATGGTTTATCTAAAACTATTTTTAAGATATTGAAATTATGTCAACGGCTAAGTATCGGGTATTCGCAACCCTCTAGCACTAAATAGAAATAACAATAAGTAAAAATAAAAGCTTCAAAACCATAAATAGGGGATCATTGTTCAAAACACAATCATTTACATATTTCATCAAACACATGAAATTCGTAATCTTAAGCATTGGAATAGTAAAGCATGAGAAAATAACATAGTTACAATACCAAAACCATGAATTAGGGATTAAACATGAAAATTTCATCATTCAAACATGTAAAGGCTCATTCCATTGAAAAACACTTGTAAACATAATTTATCATTAAAATTCATAAGAACTTCATGGAGATAATTCATCATAAACATGTATAATTGATAATTTAAAATATAAAAATAGATTCTTGCCCTCCATGGGTGCCAAGGGCCCATGGATGAACATCAGACATACCTTAAACCCTTAAGCTTGAAAGAAGAATACCAGTCTTGAAGCTTTCTTCAAAGTTCTTGGATTGAAAAACTTAAATTCTTAGTTTTCTTGGAGAGGAGGTAATTGAATTTGATGATCTTGGGAGATGTTTAGGGTTTCTTTGAGATTAGAATTAGGGAAAATGGGCATATAATGCCCTTACCAACGCTTTAATTTATGTTTTTATGAATTGGATTAAGGGGAAAAGACTCAATTACCCTTATGAAAAATAAATTCACAACTTGAATACGGTTGAAGAGGTCACTGAAATGCAATGAGGCCTCCACCACAATAACAACTGCAACGCACCACTATCGCGGTGAGCTGCTAGAATTAAAATCCAAACATGACCCAATTCTCGTATGAAAAGTCCAAAACTCCCACGAGAGATGCTTCTTACACCCATGAACATGAATTAATTGAATAACCTATGTCTCAAGAAAAGGAGGACATTTAAAAATGCTCAAAGTTAAGAGGCCAAAAATATGGATAAGTCCCCAATACTTAGAGAGAAATTTTTAGGCTTTAAGCTTCTCATACATGCAACAAGGAGAGGAACAAAACTAAGTAAAGTACGGGGTATTACAATATCTCCCCCTTGGTAACATTTGTCCTCAAATGAGACCGATTAAGCTGAGACTACTAGGGAAACTAAGATCATATACTTTACATGGATAACTCTAAATATGATTACATGGCTAGGTCTGAAACATGATACAAGACTGAAATGAATTCATGAATATATGCAATGACATGAGAATGGTTATAACGTTGAGATAAAAATGAGAGGGTCAACTTATGAGTACCTATTACTTCAAGTTGGATCTTTTCTTATGAAGAAAAGTTTGGAGATTTAGTTTATGGAAACTCAGGGCATTACAATACATCTCCCCTTAGGATTATTCATCCCTCGAATGGTACTAACTTAGCTGAAATACTAAGGAAATATTGGGATAATGCATACGGTAATTATGACCTTAATCATGACCGAATGTCTAAATCTAAATCATGAAGCAGGAAATAAACTGAACTCAAAAATACATGTTGTGATAATTTTAAAATCTGGGAATCCATTAGTACTATTTGGCCGAATTCTGAAGTTGGATAACAAATGTAATACAGTGTCTGAATCTACATATCCTTTATGGTTAAGAATTATTTTGACTAAAAGTAAGGACTGTAAGGACTCAACTGAATTTGTAACTTGCATGATTACGGATAAGTTACCTCATATAGTAGGCAGTGAAACCTTGGATAGTACGACTAGATCGAAAGATTGAAAAACCATTGAAACTTGTCTGTCGGACTGCCAAATTGAATTGCTGGCTATACATACTTAATTATACTGAAAGCTTATACTCAACTAGAGTATTTTTTCAACACTCTTTCTGAGAAATTAAAATAACAGTAGGGAGCAAAGAACTTGGGCATGATCTAACAAAGATATATGAATAAGGACTCTTAATATCGCTATAACTCTGTAACAAGGAACATAGGCCTATGAAACATAAACTGGGATTGCTATTCCTTAAACAATGAAACTGCTACTCTCAACCTTAGACGTACTCCTCAAATAATCACTCAACTATACATTCCACTTCAATATTGTACTTCACTTGAGGCTACTAAAAATGTTCACATGGGCATTGATAACTCTATCTATTGAGGTCTGAGCTGAACTAAATTCTCTTACTATGTTCAAGCCTACTCGAATCTACAAAGTGCACATATAATACTGTAACACTATTCTCAATCATGAGTTTGATACACCCTGCATTTTCATAACTCATCATCTATTAAATAATTCTTATTACCACTTCAACAACTACATTCAACCTCTTAATAGACATTTACTAACACGCAATGTGTTCATCCATATATACATACAAACACAATATTCAAGCCTATCTTCATAACCACACATGCACTCTTATAAAAACACCTATAAAAACATCTTTCTCATATCCTCTAAACCTCTATCACTAACTAATTTCATATACTATCTCAAGATAACACACAAAAATTTAAAAATAACAATGACATATATCAAAAACTTGGCCTCAATCTTACTTTACACTTACAATCTTAGCTAAAACAAGCATACAACAATCTTTTGCCAACAAGAAAGATTTACTCTCTCACATTTAAACAATTAGTCATTATCACTACCATGACCTAAGGATAGGTTTCTTAGAGGTTAGAACATGAGGATCTGAAGCATGAAAGAATGCTATGCATAACTCAAACACTTAACTGATGCATAAGGAATAGAGTACCCATGACATAGATTCATTATAGAGATCAAAACTGAGGATATACATGACATAATCTAAATTTCACTGATCATTAATAATCTAAATTTTACTGATCATTAAGAGTGTAGCATGAGTACCTAGAACTGAACTTTGTATAAACCATGAGTACATGAATCATGAGCTGCATGACCTCAGTTAAGAGTTCATAATTTTATGGAACATGATTCGTACTGCTATATGAACTGAAACTCCTCATACTAGAAATTGGGAGAGTATATAATTCTTTGGAAAGTGCATCAACATAAGCTATGATCATGGAGTTGACAGGTAAGGCATGAATAGATGTCGTGATAATAGAAGTACAAACACTGAAATAAGCATAGGTCAGGCATCTTCCTCCTTAGTGTTGTTCTATAACGCACTGGAATTATAATTAGAATCTAAGATATTAACTTTGTTACTGGTCCTGTCATCTCCCCCTTTGATTCAATCCATCCTTCTAAGTCAGTGGTACAATCATACATATAATGATAAACTCACCTTGAAAGACTATACCTGATAATGTAAGACCCATTACTCGTACTTCCTGCAGATATGAAATTCTTAGATTTCTATAGTAACAACAATCATCATATTTAACTTAAACATTTACTAACTTACAATTTACTAGAGTATTACCATACCATGAGTTCACACAATCTAGTGCTTCAGCTATACTTTTTATTAGCTCAATCTTTAAAGATTCAAACATAGATTCTAATACTTAACGTGGATATCCACAAACATTTAATGAACCATGCTAACTCCCTTCATAGCCTACTAATATTAAATCTCAAAAGTTATATCTTTCTTTGAACCACGAGGATTAGCATTACACTAACTTACCCAACATCAACGACATATAATTTAGAATCAACATACTTAAATTCTTCCGTACACTATTTCAAGCCTGCTGATTAACATTTTATACAACTTGCCCCATGGATACATAGACTACTAAATCTAGATAAACTTTATCCCCACTTTACTGTTGCTAAACTTCTAGATTCATACTTTTAACTCTAGATCATTTGTTGTCATAGAATTTTGTGAAGGGATCTAAAAACACATATGACCCCTAAGCGCTAAGGTTCTACCCCTCCATTCAATGGCTGGTTCATTAGGAAACTAAAACCGAACGATTCTATCCCAATAATCAACTGAAGTGATTTTCTGGGATACTATAATTGGGCAATTTTTGTATACACATCTAGCAATGATAGATTTACCCAATAGGGTAGACACGAAGAAAGGCTCTGCTAATGTTTCGAGACTGACACCGAAATAGATGGATATATATAGGGTTATAAAAGAAAGTGAGGCTTTGGGGTCTAATAAAACATGTACACGAAGATGAAAGACTTGTAACATACCTATAACTATATCACGAGAGCCTTCCTAATCATGTCGGTGCTGGATTTCATACAGCCTATTCAAATATTGGCCACTGGTTGCACTGGAAGCGACACCCTGCTGAGTTGGGCAACTGGATGGAACTAGAGAATGGTAGGACTGACCATACTGACCACTCTTTGGGCAGTCTCTAACTTTGTGGCCTGGGTTTCCACATCCAAACATACATCACTGCCAGCTCGACATACCCCGTTATGATTCCTATGACACCTCCTGCAGAACGGATTAATACGACTACTATTCATGCTACCCTAGAGCCTAAAGCCTAGCAATCCCGATTGCCAATCCTGAACTTTGGCACTGGTGTACTAGCTAAAGAAGGGGTTGGGGATAAGAATTTTTGATGAAACTTAGCAAGGTTACCACTTTCTGGCCTTGACTTAAAACTACCTATTTTGGCTCTTTTATACTCTCTTTTTTTCTCCCTATACTTTTCCTCCTCACTCTGTTGAGCATAAACCATAAGCCTAGATAGGACAACAACCTACTGATCATTCTCAACTACTACTGAATGAGCCAAGGTATTGAAAGTAGCACTGAATTCTACATGAGAAATGTGCTCATTCAGGGGATCTTTCTGAACAAGCAAATGGGCGGGCTGCTTCCCGTTCTTTCTTCCGTTGTTTTTTTAGAAGGCATTGTTTATAAATAAAATAAAGGATCGGTCAAAAATAGAGTTCTAAATAGAGCTCATGATCACTCACACAACATAAATACTGAAAGAAGGAAAACTTTCTCAAAAATATTTTGTAGCCATTTGTCCATAGGTGTGGCGTGCTTCACACCCATGCACAAAACTCTACTCAACACGGTTTTTCAGACTCTCTAGGACACTATATAACTTTAGGCTCTGATACCAAGTTTTGTAATGACTCGAGGCTACCCCATAGTCGCGAAAATGGTGCTTACGATCATAAGTAACCATAAGCTAACCTATCAGCTGGTACCTACTGTAAGAACTGAGTAAATTGGTAGATAAATACATATGCAAAAATAATTACCAATGCCATATGGTTTTAAATATTGAAAATACAATTGATAAGTCTAATAAAATAATAGACTTTCTGAATGTCTGAAAAGACTCTAACTGACTGACTGTGGAGTTAAGGGGACCAACCCCTAACTAACTCCGACAAAATGGACATATTAAACTACTGAGATAAACTGAAATGAAAAAATCATATCCTCAATAGATGACGACTCACCACAACTGTGGCTGTTGATAAACAGAATTATCTAAGCGTGGTCAGGAAACTATGCGTCCAAACCTATGATATAAGACATGATAGCGCAAGGAAAAGTATGCGGTCAGTACTTTCAATTTACTGGTATATGAGGTGAGGTTAGGTTGTAATGCAAGGGTTAACTGTGCATGAAATAATTATTGGCTGAATAGCATGAGATAACTAAGTAGGCATGCTTGAAAACTAAAATACTAAGAATGCAAGACCAAGCATATATACACTTCTGAAATAATTTATAAACTGAAATACTAAAATCTAATAGCTGTAAACCCAGTTTTAAGGGTGTCAGTATCATGCCACGGGTACTAACGCTGGCTATCTGGATCTATTAATCTGATATTCCTAAGGACCAGAGTGTCAAGCCTAAACTGATGGGTGACCCTGAGCAGAAGTTAAGCCTAAACTGACGGGTGACTCCTCTAAGGAAGTTATGCCTAAACTGATGGGTGACTCCTTATATCCTAAGTTGGGTACATAGTTTTGAAATACATAAACTGCTACTAACGACTCTAGCTAACTAACGGGGAAGCCGCTATCCCTGTATTAGCTTGATGCTAAATTCTACTCCCAACTAAACTAACACTGATTTCTGGACTGAACTATGTTTAACTGAGCAAACAACTGATCATGATTGCTAACTGAATGACAATGCTTATGGGATATCTGAAATCGTTATAAAGATAATGAAATTATGTAAACCTCTAAGTATCAGATATTCATAACCCTCCAACACTGAATGGAAATAATAATAAGGATAGATAAAAGCATTGAAACCATATTAGGGGATCATTTTTCAAAACCCAATCATTTAGACATTTCATCAAATACATAAAATTTGTAATCTTAAGCATGCGAATAGTAAAGCATGTGAAAATAACATAGTTACGATACAAAAACTATGAATTAGAGATTCAACATGAAAATTTCATCATTCAAACATGTAAAGGCGCATTCCGTCAAAAAACACTTGTAAATTAATTTACAATTAAAATTCATAAGAGCTTCATGGAGATAATTCATCATACATGTATAATTCATAATTTAAAACATAAATATAAATTCTTGGACTCAATGGGTGGAAAGGGCCCATGGATGACCATCACACATAACTTAAACACTTAAGCTTGAAAGAAGAATACAAATCTTGAAGCTTTCTTGAAAGTTATTGGATTTGAAAACATAAATTCTTGGTTTTCTTAGAGATAAGGTAATTGAATTTGATGATCTTTGGAGATGGTTAGGATTTCTATGAGAGCAGAACTGGGGAAAATGGGCATATAATTCCCTAAGTGATGCTTTAATTCATATTTTTGGGAATTGGATTAAGGGGAAAAGAATCAATTGCCCCTCAGAGAATTAATTTTGCAACTGGAACATGGTTTAAGAGGTCACCTCAATGCGATGAGGCCTCCACTGCTATTACCACTACGAGGAGCCACTATCACGGTGAGCTACTGGAAACAAAATCCAAAGACAACCCAATCTTCATCTGAAAAATCCAAAACTTCCTCGAGACATGCTCCAAAAACCCCTGAACATGAATTATCTTAAAAATCTGTCTCATAGTCGGGAATACCAATTTGAAAATCCTTAAAGTTAAGAGTCCAAAAATATAGCTAAGTCCCCAATACTTAGAAATTTTCAGGCTTTAAGCCTCTTATACATGCAACTAGGAGTTGAACTTAACCAAGAAAAGTATGGAGTATTACAGCTATATTGTAGTTTTCGGTTAAGAACCAAGAAATTCAGACATGAATTTAATGAAATCTTACCTTAATTCATATGACAATCACGATAAAAGATGATTAGCAAGCTCCCAAGTCACCCAGAATGATAAATTTTGATTTATCATACCTATTTAAGGGTTTTAGCTCACAAGGGTGAAGTGAAAATGCCCAAATTCACGACATTAGGGTTTATTTATTGACCCCCGAGGAAAAGAGATGCTGAGATTACCATAAATGGGCTGCAATTGCACACGAGCGATCAGCATAGGGATCACCCTGATCGCATTATCCTCTGTCAACATAGATGATAGCTGAAACTTGGAATTTTTCCAAGTTTTGGGCAATGCCTCAGGACTCTTTTGGAATATGATTTTTCCAAATGAACTATATAACCACACTAAGTTCGATGTTCTGGATGTGATGGAAAAGTCAGATTTTCCATCCGAGGTTGTTTCAATAAAATATGGATCCCACATCCAAATTACCAATTTTCTAACTTTCCAACCAATAGTTGAAATGAGCTCGGGTGCATTGGGACTCAAACCAAAGGTCTACCTAGCCTAAAATCAATATTTAATTGATACTGGAGAAGTTGAAATTTACATTCTCAATCATTTTACTAAAGTTATTGCCTATGGCCATTTGGAACAAGCGAAGACTTCTAAAGAGAGAATTGGTTCTAACAAACAAACAAACTTCCTGATAACTAAACATCCAGTACCAACAAGTCATAAATGACTTGAGACAGGTTTGGAGAAGCCCTAACAACGAAGATAAGCAAAAATATCAGAAAAGACCTAAAATGTCATTACAATATCCACTACTAAAAAGATTTCCGGCCCCAAAAATCAACGAACAGGAAGAATCTCAAAAGATCGAAAGGATGATACACTAGACCCGAATGCTCCATCCATGACTTCCTAGATAACCCTCACAAAGAGAGAACACTTGTAAGGAATTTTGCCACAGGTATCCCTTATTCAACCAACATTCTTACTTTATTTACAAATATTCAAATCTTACTTTAGCCACTAGCTGGGCTCTAACTTAACCAAAAATACTGATACGCATAAATCGAAACCACAACCACTGATACCATCTTGATATCTGCACAAATCAACAAAGGCTTATCTAAGCCAGAAACAAACAAAGACATGAGTCATAGTACCAACTCCAAATGGAAATATAACCTTTACTATTTCACACCTGCTATCCACTTCAAACTCGAAGGAAAATTACTTGAGTTCGATCCATGCAATCTCATCTCTGAGAACTTAAAGACTTAAATTGGAACACTAAAACTCGTTATAAAAAATATGAAAATAAGCTTATATGGCATTGTCTGGGCATACAAATGAGGATAATCAAGGAATGCAATCTATGCTAATATTACAACAAGCCCGGGTGGTAATCAAATTGGAATCCAGAAGATCAAGGCGTAACCATTCATCCTAAATTTTCAAAGAAGACTAATGACTCATGGTTAATACTGAAAGAACTAATACCGGGTACATAGGCTAAAATCTGCACATATATCAACTATAATCCAACCAAAGTCCAGAAGACTGAAGAGGTAGCCACGAAGTAGGCTCAACTACCGATAATGAAAATCCAAATAAAGGCAAATCTAAATTGAAGGTTGCACTCAAGCTTTATAACTCCAAGCTGAAATTTCAACACTAAGGCTGAACCACTTGATCTCAACTACCCAAATTGTACCTGAAGATGGGTAGACATCTATAACCCAAATCTATCATAACTTCCAAATCACCATTCTAAAGTGCCAAGTAAAAATTGAGCCAATAAGTCTTTATCAATGCCAACTACTCAAATCGACTTTACTATCAAAATTTGACATATTCAAGCTAAATTATACTGATCCAAAATAGATACTTAGCTAAAGAAAAAATTAAACAAACGGATAAACCATCAACTAAAAACATAACAACCAACTCCATATCAGCTAGAGGGCATGCAATATGGCCGTAAAATAGAAATCATGCTAAAGAATGAATCACTAGCTTAAAATGCAGGGCCTGAACTATCAAAACAAACTCAGAAACTCCCCAAGGCTACAAACCACACTAGGAAAGGCAAGAACTCTAGCAACTCAGAGAAATTCAACTTAAGCCAAAACTAGCCAATCAAATACTCAATCTTGACAAAGAATTGTCGTAGGCATAAATCATGAAGGAGAATCACTCTACCAAGCCTTATCCAGATGAATAAACTCTGCAATGGGGGTTTCCTAAATCCTTCCAAGTAGGAAAATTATCACTCGATCCATCCATTAATGACATCACAAAATAAGAAAACAAGGAATACCAATCTCAAAACCAAGGTCAAAGTCAGGACCACCACTGGAAAATCAACAATTCAAGATAAGGAACTTCTAATTTGCAAACTCAAGAAGTGATCACAGGAAAGGCCAACTGCCTCTAACTTTCTAATTCCACTTAAGACAAATAATATCACAGGATAAAAAGAATATCCAGTCTTCGTCTAACAACAAGGGCATCCCATCACAAGGGATCAAACCCAATAAATCTATAAGATAAATCCATGATATCTCAATCTTAATATCAAAATCACTATCGAGCAACAAAATAGCCACAAACAAAGAATAAACCCAAAATTGGTCAAGCTTAAAAATGGGCTATATAAAAAAGGACAGCCAATACAAAAGCCTTCACAGCATAGGAGGCAAGTCTATGAATCTCAAGCTCAATAATGGGCAATATAGCTACATTGTGACCTTTAGAACAGCACAGAACCACGAAAGGTCCACATACCTTCGACACCATAGTACATTTCTAAATAAATCTAAAATAAATAACAAAGAGGGAAAATAATCAACCTAGCCATAATATAGGAAAGAAATTATCAAATCAGGCTATATCTACCTAAGCCACTTAATAAGATTACAAAGAACTAAAATTTTAAATAGTTAACACTAGTCTAAACAACTACCCAATAAGGAGCAATTACATCAAGTAATAATATCAACTATATCAATTATCTCACGCACTGATAGCAATAATAACACCAATATCAATATGATTATAATGAATAGGCAGTACCAAAATGAACATTAATATCATGTACCACTCAAGAGCCACAATAAGGCCAATGTGTCATGATAAATAGGACACAAACCCAAAAGCTACACCTATAGGGAGAAAATATCAATACAGATATACCCCATCCACTAATAAAAAAAATAAGCCATGGAGGTAGTCATAGAATCATGAATTCAATAAAAGGCACACAATTATCTATATGAACTCATCAAGGTATATAATAATCTATTGGTATGAAGATCCCAATACATTTGGGGAAAAAGTAAGAATGTGCAAATAAAAGCACATCAATCATGGCGATAACTGTAGTTATATGCGTGATGTATATAGGGAGAATAAATCTAAAAGGGTCTAGACTTAAATCGACTAACTAAATTATCAACTAAGGTGCAAAGTTCACTCTCTCAAATTGAAGATGCACAACATCATAAGATTGATCTAAATATGTTAAAATGACTAAAAACCCCACACAGAAGATACTCTATAGACTAGTACATGATCTTTCTAGATAAGTAACAAACTCTTGAGTCTCTAATCTTGAAGAGCAATATAAACTAAGTCCATATGGCTTGCCAACTCACTTTGAGAGCAATCTCTAGTATAATTTCCTTCCTTCCCATAACCATAGATTGTCCCAGGAACTCTATACTGGTGGGGGAAATATATGCCAGCTCTATCTATTTACTAACTCACATCAGACTCTCTTTAAACCGATGTCTTATCTCATCACAACCAAAATAAGCTCCAAAATGGAATACCAATATCTCTATACTGATTGCTTGACATCTTACTACCTCCTCAATAAGTCCCAATATATGCTCTTTTGATGTCTCTCACATAATCCAAAATATGAAAGAATAATGGCATAACTATTATTATATGCCCCGATGCCAAATAGAGTGGAAATACTAGTCCTTTAACAAATCCATACACCAAGTACTGCTCTAAAGAATATAGCATAAGAGTATGCCTGGCCTAATTTGGAAAATCAATATCATACCCAACATCTGACAAAGAACCCTGATGAACTCCAATAATTCAAACTCTGGTCTAAGAACCATTTGATGTCTCAAATGTCATCTATGGTCGAGAGGGATCTGCAACATGACTCAAATCCCTAATGCTAAAACTCAAAGGGATAAAGTAGCCATGAGCTCATTTGGATCCTAAGATGGCCTCAAATCCTTTTGGCTGACATAGGAGGTCGTTGACATCCATCTCTAACTCTTTAATCCTACAATGCACTTAAACACTACAAACACTTGGGAAAGTCTTGTCCACATCTGTCAATTATGTTGCCCATTTGTATTGTTCACTAGAGATAAAATAGAGTAAAAGAATATGTTTGAGGTTCATAGTAATGCATACACACGATAAGGAATCAAGAAGTAAATTTGCTAAAATGTCCCTATAGTCTCCCAAAGATAGGTTATAGATATATCTACACCGATCCATAGGACTTTACTAAACACTTAGCTTATGTATGAATGCATCGATAAAACCTAGGCACGGATAGTAATTTGTCACAATCCAATTTCTCATGATGGCATCTACCATAACCCACCAGTAGGAAAGCCAATCCCTATAGTCTAGAATGGTGGACTACCCAAATATATATAAAAGAGAATGAAAAATCGATAAAAAGAGAATCAAATAAATAATAAAGTCCCATAACCTGGTGCTATTAGTACAAGAGTTTCTAACAATATAATAAGAGCACAAAAGTGGATTAGATGAAATAAATTAAACTAATACAACTTATCTCTGAATAAAACATAGAGACAAATCTAGTACATAAGAAAGAGGTAAGTAATACTTCGTACATCAAGAGTTCACTCTATGTCTCTGAACCATGGTTGCTCCACACGATGCACACATCAATGTGATAACCCGTACTATAATCTGCAGGCTATAGAAGAGTAGTATGAGTACCAAATAAATTGTACTCAGTAGGCAACTGCCAACTAAGCAACAGAGATAAAGTAGATATAAACAACATATACAAAGAATGGAAACTACACCTAATTTTCTACCACCACATAAATAGCTAATGAGATAATAAGGATAACATATCCTATTCATGTCCAAGAGACTAACATAATAAGACAAAGTAAGTATCAAGGATGAGCTATTCTATTTCAGCCATACTTAAAAATCTCAACACCATACTGTATATCCTTGGCCAATATACGAATAAAGGATGAAAGAATATTATATAGCAATATGAGAGGCCAAAAATTGAATACGTAATATGGACAAATGAAGAAAGGGATATATGATAGTACCATAGCTACATATAGATAGATATTTATATATATAGATGTAAGGTGATATCGAGGTAAAACCTATGTCATTATATCTTTATTTTAAGGCCTTAGTATGATCCTATCAAGATTTGGTACTAACATACTTAGGTTTTTTAATCTATTTATCTCATCATGAATTAATAATGCATAATAATGAAATCATAACATATAAAAGGACAGAATCATAGCTCAAGTCTCAATACTAAATTAATGACCAATTTGTCATAAGCTAGATAGAACAATAATCAGAACAATGATAATAACAACATAAAAAACAACGTGAGTAATCGACTATTCCAGATAACTAAATACCTAGTCAAATCTATGTGTTCCCCCACCACCTTAGGCTCAGAAGGTTCAATCAGTATACAAGTACACAAGACATAGTCTTCATGGTATTAATGCAGTTGTCCCAAACTAGCTAATTGACATAGGTGCCTACTGGTGATAGGCGATGCACATACAAGAATTAATTCAAGGTACACAATTAGTACAATAATAATTGGGCCTCGTTTCGTATAAATATCATCATCATAATATCCTCTGTCCTTGCCAGGCATCAACACATTATCATAATATCTTTTGGCCATGTTGGGCATCATCACATAATCATAATATCTTTTGACCTTGTCGGGAAACATCATCTCATCATAATATCCTAATCAGTATCAATAATAGAGAGCAAGCCCCATGATGGGTAAAGTAAAGTGCAAGCCCCATGAAGGCTAAAGTAAAGAACAAAACCTATAAGGGTTAAATAAATAATCATCAAAAGAAAAGATGGGTTTAGTATATTTCCATAATTCATCATTCATAATTAATATTACCTTATCTATAAGCATATATATATATATATATATAAAATAGGTACATGGACTAAAGTTGTGGCTAAAATAAGAGTAACTCCACAAGTCCATTGCCTAAAGTGAGCTTTTGGACTAAATCATTATAAAAGTGTAGAAAGGGTCAGAATATCTTACAATTAGAGTAAATAATAATGTCAAATTAGAGACCAAAATTGATCTTGGATGATTGTGTAAATCATCACTATTAGCCACTTTATGTATATAAAGTGTCTATTTAGTTAGGCAGCATTTATTGTAAAGAAATCTATTTTCTAGATGAAAATTGGGTTTTATCTCTTTTATAGGAAGAATAGTTATAAGGTCATATTTTAACTAGAATAACATCATTCAAAGATATAATGATAATTAATGTACCAAATGTATGCATGCCATCACCAGCATCTAAAGCAACAAAATCATAAACATCATTCTCTATCTTTCTCTATCCCATATCAAAGAGATGTGTATACCAATATGTACTTATTTTCATAACCTACAACTATATCCATTACAAGGATAAACACTTTCCGAATATCCCACTAATATCCTAATATGGCCTTCGGACTAATAACATGTTCAAAATAATCATAGCATCATAATCACGGCCTTAGTCCCACATACGTATCTAGAACTCATATCAATAATGGTGCATCTATAAATCATCTCATAACTATATGCCTTAGTGGATTAATGAGGCATAAAATATCTATAAGCTATGAAGCATATTTATAATCATCTCACATATAGGAGGCATCTCACTTCTAGGAGGCAAATGCATCAATAAGCATAAATTATAACTACAAGGCTTATCACATTTATGAGGCATCTCGTATCTATAGGTCATGAATCATGACTATGAGGAATATCATCTCATAATCAAATTATCATATCTAAGAGGAATAATATCTCTAAAGGCCTAAAAACACATCTAAGATGAAATAGCTACTCTAATGGACCAATATCATGTCTAAGATAAAATAGCATCTCTAATGGCCCAATATCATATCTAAGAGAAAATAGCATCTCTAAAGGACAAATATCATTTCTATAAGGAAATCATAGCCATAAGCTATTAGAAATTACAAAGGGAAAATCATCATTATCCATTAATTCACCAATCAATCTCATAAATAGTGCTCATTAGTCTCGACTAGGCCTAACATCTGCAACTAAGTTCATAATGGTTAACACAAGTCTTGACCTAAGGTGGGATGGATGATCCTACATATAATCCTGAATTTCTATAGTTAGGAAACCTATGACCCAAACTAAGCTAGGTATCTAGTTCTACTTCTAGATGTTAAGTAAGCCATAACCAATCCTAAGATAGGAACTCCATCTAGCAATAAGGGCATTTGTGTAAACTCGACCCAAACTACAATTCTAAGATCACTACACTAGACTAAAAAGATTACATAAACTAACTATGTTTCCAATGCTTAAATCTACTTCCAAACATAGAATTATATCATATCTAATTTATGAATTAGTTCAATCAAGGTAGGAGACTATAGGATCCTAAAAGGGTGTTAAGCATTTTAACTTGTAGGTCAAAACCCTCATCTAACCCCCAAACTTTATTATTCAATACTAGGTCATCCTATCAATAATCAAAATTAACATTCATATTTACACGTATTATATCACATATCATCTACGAAGAATAGTAGATAGAAGGCTACCTCAAAGCCAAATCATAAAACCTTACATCAATCACCAAATGTCCATATTAAATTTACAATCCCAAAAAGGCCATCACACTATTGAAATAGTAATGTACTCATCCATATAAGTCTAGTGATGCCTATAGTGCACTATTGTTCTTTAGGTTAAAAAACAACATCAAAACCCAAGTGGTTCAAACTTACAGAAAATGTATTTTCAAAGTCAACCCAAATTTCATAAATGAACAATTAATAACCCTCAAGAAATAGGTAAAAACAAAGCTAATTTTGGGATATAACCAAGCCCTAAGCTATATTGCAGTTTTGGGTTAAGAACCAAGAAATTCAAGCATTAATTTGATAAAATCTTACCTTAATTCAGATGATGATCATGATAAAAGATGTTTAAAAATCTCTCGAGTGACCTGCAATGATAAATGATGAGTTATCATACCTATTTAGGGTTTTTAGCTCTCAAGGGTAGAAAGGAAATGCCTAAATTCATAACATTGGGGTCTATTTATAGACCTTTTAGGCAAGTAGATGCTGAGATCACCATAAATGGGCAGAGATTTCTCAAGGGTGATTGCCAAATGGCTTACGGTGATTGCGCTATCCTCTATCGTCACAGATGATAGCTGAAACTTAGAATTTTCTAAGTTTTAGACAATGCCTCGGGACTCATTTGGAATCCAATTTTTGCAAATAAATGATGTAACCATACTATATTTGATGTTTTAGATGCGCTGTCTTATTCAAATTTTCCATCTGAGGTTGTTTAAACTAAATATAGATCACACACCCAAATTAGCCCTTTTCTAACTTTTTAACCAATAGGGCAAAATAATCTCAGGTGCATTAGGATCCAAATCAAAGGTATACCTAGCCTAACATAGATATTATGGATCTGCTAGAGTAGTCAAAATATGCATTTGAGATTATTTTACTCAAGTTTTTACCTGATGGAGATTTGGAACCAATAAAGACTTCTAAATAGGGAATTGGTTCTCCAAATGAAAAAAAATGTTCAGTAACCAAATGATCTATCCTAGAAAGTCATAAAGAACTTTTGGAAAATATGGAAAATCCCTAACAGCGAAGATAAGCGGAAATATTAAAAAATCCTAAAGAGTCATTATAATTTAGGCATTATTTGAAGCACATTTGAGGTTACAGTAGATCTATGCATCCGAAGTTGGCTACTACCTTTTCTCATTTGGACTATGTCTTTATTATATTTAGAGATAGAGTTTACTCTTCTTAGGATATCCAATGTATTTTTTCTTCGAGTTGTATTAGTTAGTTCTTACATTATTATGTCAGGTTTTAGGATTTTATTTGGTATCCTCATTAAGTTTCAGAATTTACTATATATATTTGTGTTCAACTATTATCTATAGGTCTTATCATAGTTTTGGTATTGATTTCTCATTTTATATCAGTGGGTGATAGGCTTACTTGTCAAGGATCATTGCAATAAGTGCCATCACGACCCTTGATTTTGGGGATGTGATAATTTTGGTGGAGGATATCTCATAGAATTTCTTTAGTACTCGTTATGATCGTATGAGTTCCTAGTGATGTCTTTTGAATTAACTAACGCCCCTAACGTATTTATGGATTTGATGAACTATGTGTTTAGGCCTTATTTGGATTCTTAGGTGATTGTATTCATAGATGACATCCTTGTGTATTACAGGAGTAGATATGATCATATGAAATATTTAAATATTGTTATCTAGTCTTAGAGAGATCATATGCCTTTTGCCATGTTTTCTAAGTGTGAGTTTTAGTAGAGTTGGTCATATTCACTAGGCATGTAGTGTCTAAGGATAGTTTTATGGTAAATTTAGTGAATATTGAGGTTATTCATGATTGGTCCAAACCTATATATCTATTTGAGGTTCCTAGCATCATTAGCTTGTTCGGTTATTATAGATAATTTATTTAAAGTTTTGCTACTGTTATAGCGTTATTTACTAGATTGACTCAAAAATTGGTTCCTTTTTAGTGGTATGAGGAGTATGAGTCAAGATTTAGAAAGCTCAAGGTATTGCTCTCTTTAACTCCTATATTAGCTCTTTAAATTGAGAGTGAAGGATTCACCCTATATTATAATGTTTCTAGTGTTGGTTTGGGTTGTGTATTGATGCATCAAGGTCATGTTATTGCTTATGTGTTGAGGCAGTTGAAGGTGCATGATTGCAACTACCTCAATCATTATTTATAGTTGGTGATGGTACTTTCTATGCTTAAGATTTGGAGGCATTATCTTTATGGCATGCATTGTAAAATCATCACGAATTATCATAGTCTTCAGCATCATATGACCCGGAGAGAGCTTAATTCTAGGCAATGTATATAGATAGGCTTGTTTATGGATTATGACATCTCGATTTGTATCTTTGGGGTAAGGAAAATATGGTAGTGAATGCCTTGAGTCAAAATACCATGAGTATTGGTAGCTTAGCTTGTATTTCTATTTCCCAGAGGCTGTTAGAATGGGATATTTAGTCCTTAGCCAATTTAATGGTGTGACTAGATACTTCCAAAACTAGGAGGATTCTTACTTGTGTTGAGGTGAGGTTTTCACTATTTGTGCAGATTCAAAGTTTTCAGTTTGAGGATAAGAGGCTTTGCATCATCCATAATAAAGTGTTCAGTGGTGATTCCAAGAGGGATGCCATAGATTATAAGGGTTTCTTGAGATTTGATAGTCATAGTTGTATTTCGAGGGTTGGTGACTTGATTTAGTTGATCTTTCATGAGGCTTATAGCTATATAATTCTATTCACCCATGTACAGCTAAGATGTATAGAGATTTGAACCAATATTATTTATGGAGTGGTATAAAGAGAGATGCAGTGGATTTTGTAGCCAATTACCTATGTTGTTTGAGGGTGAAGGCTGAGCATTAGAGACTTGGTGGCTTGATTAAGTGATTGCCCATTTCCAAGTGGAAATGAGAGCGGATTACCATAGTCTTTTTAAGTAGTTTTCATATTACTTCTCATGGTCCGATGGCTTTTGGGTCATTATGGATTCATTGACCAAGTTGGCATATTTCATTCCTGCTTAAATGTCCTTCAGTACCGAGAGGTTGGCTCGTATCTATGTTAGTGAGATAGTCCATTTGCATGGTGTGCTTATATCTATCATCTAGAATGAGGTTTAGTATTCACTCTTAGATTTTTGAGAGCTTTTCAAGAAGAGTTGGGTACTCAAGTAGATTTTAGTACACCCATTCTTTGTCAGACTAATAGATAGTCGGAGCAGACTAATTAGGTTCTTGAGGATATGCTTTGAGCTTATGCTATAGATTTTGGAGGTACGTAGGAGTAGCACTTGACTTTAGCAGAGTTTACATATAATAATTGCTACTATTCGAGTTTTGAGATGGCTCCTTTTAAGTCTTTATATGGTAGGTAATATTGTTCTTTGATTAGGTGGATTGAGACTTTCAAGATTTAACATCATGGTACTGACTTTCTTTTATAGCCGTCAGTTAGAGTCAGGGTGATTTAGGATAGGTTGAGGGCAGCTTAGAGTAGGCAAAAGGCTTATACAGATTGTAGACTTCATGGATTAAGGTTTAGAGTTAGTATTCCTCCATGTATCACCAATGAATGGTGTGATGATGTTCGTTAGGAAAGGAAAGCTCATCCCCTGTTATTTTAGACCCTTTGAGATTCTTCGCATAGTTGGTGAGGTGTCTTATGAGTTATCCTACCCCTAGATTTTGTTATTTTCCACCAAATTTTCCATGTGTCTATTTTTAAGTGATACTTTACTAGCCCTTCTAATGTGCTAAGATAGGACTCAAGTTTATTTAATGAGTGTTTGACCTTTATGGAGGAGTCGGGGCTCATATTGGATAGTCATGCCAGACACTGCACACTAGAGCGATTCCAGTTGTTAATGTTTGGTGAAGGCACTACCCAATAGAAGAGGTTACTTTGGAGATCAAGAGCTATATACAGACCTAGTATCCTCACTGGTTATAGGTTTTAGGTTCATCCTAATCCTATACTTTTGTGGATGAAAGTTATTTTAGTAGTGGATATTGTAATGAAACTCCATGTAATTTTCTATATTTTTCTTATTTAAGCTATTTAGAGCTCTCCAATAGCTGCCCGAAGTCATTCATGACTTGTTGGAACTGACAATTTGGTTAACGAGCAATTTATTTGCTTTTTAGAGCCAATTCTATATTTTGAAGTTTTCGCTGGTTAAAATTGGCTACAGGGCTAAAACATCAGTCAAATGACCTGGTATGCAAATTAGACTTGTTCTAACAGCTCCAAAAATGTTGATTTTTTTCTAGGTGGACTCTCAATTTAAGTCTCGAGGCTCCCTGACTCATTTTTTGCTATTGGTCGAAAGTTAGGAAAAATGGTAAGTGGGTGTAGGACCCACTTTTCATTAATACGACCTCAAATAGAAATTTTGATTGGACCATTGAATCCAAAACATCAAAATTCATAGGGTACCATAATTTATTTTCATATATAGGGTTCAAGATAAATTTTGAGGGGTTGGCAGAACTTGGAAAAAGTCTTAACTGGCATTCAGTTGGGATGCTGGTGCATCATGTACGTGACTAGTCAGTTGCTTAAATGACATAACTTGGCCTACTGGTGCTGTATAAGAAAAGCACATATAACATAAGTGAACACTACTTAACAAATGCCAGCATCACTTATGTAACATATGTTGATGCTGTCATTGTCTCGAATGCAACACCTTGTCGCTTAAGTGATATTCGCTTAAGTGAGCTGATGTCCATTTAATCAACAACTGTGGACCTGGGTGGGGTATAAACACCCTACTTAACCTAATATTCACCACTTTTCATCTATTGTCTATCATTGTGAACCCAAAAAGTGGGAATTCATGAGAGAATCATTTGTGGGTGATTGTGGCGCTTTGGTATAATTAAAATATGTGTTTCTTCATCGACTTTTTGGTAACATTCCAATAACTTCATTGTTAATTCCTTCATCCTTTTATAAAATCCCTTGAATTGTGATGGCTTGATTGTAGCACCATTAGAACTCAGAATTTACCTATTTTTAGGTTAAATGTTCCTTAACAATAGAGAGACATTGTATGGTTTCAAAAATGTGTTTCTGTAAATGGCCCACATGGGATTTTTCCATAAATTTGTACTTGAAGCATAATAGTTTAATATGGGCATTATTATTCTTATTTTGATGAGTAGATTATGATTATGATAGCGTTGCACCTTGCAGAAGCTTCTCAAAAAGGGAAAACGATGGTTTAGTAGATTCTTTGAGGTTTTGTTCATTGTCCAAGTAGGATAGGTTTACCCTCTTCATTGATTGAGCTATTTCATAGTATGATAAAGATAATTTTCTAGATCATGGTGTATGATATAGGTGTTGGAGGTACTATTGATAATGTTTGGGTTAGTTAGACTATTTAGGCTATTTTTAAATTGTAATTTAGGAATAATTGACTTAGCTGGTCATATTTTAGTGATAATTGCTCTCAGGGCTAATTAAGGCTTATTTAACCTCTAGAAATAAATTTAGATACCTTAGCCTAGTTTGAGATAGAATTTGCCTAAAAATAGATTTCAGGAATTAGAAGTAGGCTCCTCCAGCCCACCTTAGGCCAAGACTTATGTTAGCTTTTGTAGGCATACTTATGAATGATATAACCTTATTAATGCTTGTTTTTGTACTTTTAAAATATTAGATTCTTATTGATCACGCTAGTTTGGTAGTTGAGAGTCAGTGTTAATTCAAGATAAGTTTTCATGGATAATTATGGTGATTTAGTAAGCTTATGATTGAGCCGTATTTATATGATCTATTGATATGGTCTAATGATATACGATTTTTGGTTTGAGTCTGATAATTAATTATGATAATGATATATAAATTCTGATTCAAGTTCAGCATATAATGATGAAGTTGATAATACGAGCACGGTTCAAGTCTGGTAACTGATGGTAATGATGATGGTAATTTTGAGTTCTTATTCAAGTCCGAAATTTTGGGAGATATTTATGTTATGATATGGTCCAAATGGATTCTTGGTTATGGTATAATAACTTGGAAATTTGTTGTTAGTGGGCTATTTACTATCCTTGGTTGTACCCTCCAGGCTTATGGGGCCTACATTGGGTTTTATTTTACACACATATTGGCTTATGTGGGCCATTCATGTAGTTATAGTTGTGTGATCCTTGCATTAATACTTTGTATATATTTATTCATGTACAACAATGTTGGTGCTTATTTCTAGGTTTGCCCTTTTACCTAGACATAGTTTATTTTATCTTGTCTCTAATCATATTTATATAATGATTTAGCTTAGTTGGCCTATGGTGCCTACTGAGTATCCATTATTTTGGGACTCATACTATACTTTCATAACTTTTTGGGGCAGATCTGAATACTAGTAGTCATTGCTGATTCGATGATCGTGCTGAGTTGATTTCAAAGTAGGGTGAGCTCTCAAAGTTGGAGTTTCTTTTTTCCTGCTATTTATCCATGTCTAGCCTTTCATTTACGAGATAGATTGTATTTGACTATTCGGTTCTTATAGTTCAGCAATAGTAGCTCTTGTACCGATATTTCTGAGTCTAGGGAATATTGTTTTTTTTTTTATCTATCTATTTGACTACTATGATTGCTTTATGGCTGTTTTTACCTCTTAAAATGTTGATTACCAGCTTTTAGGTAGTTTTTCACCAAATTAGTCCATTGCTTTTGGCTCTGGGTTACGGTTTGGCTTACTAACTGGCGGTCTAAAGTAGGTGCCATCATGACTCATAAATTGAATCGTGACAAGTCAGTATATCAATTAATTTTTATGCCCTATAACTCTTCTAAAGTATTTCCAAAGGCATTGACCCTTTCTTTTAGCTCATCTCGTGTATCATGGTTCATCCTGTAGTATTTATTTTCAGGATTAGGACCTTTATCTTCTTGAATTGCTGAATCCATAAGAAACTATATCCTATAAAAAGGGTAATCACATCCGTTAGTTCTTCACCAAAACATAAAAAGCACATGTGATTTAATCAAATGAGTTCTAGAACCAAGCTATAATATCAGCATAAAATTGCACTTGGAAGTATAAATACACCCAAGATCACCACCCCAAACATAGTCTTGTTGTTCCTCTAACAATTCATTTATACGGAATGCAAAATCAAGAGTTTTAACATCACCAATCAACACAAGATCACTTATTCTAAGGCTGAAATGACTATCATAGATGACAAGTTCTTATGAAGCATGTTTTATTCAATAAATTCAAACACATCAACAGGTACTTCAAGACTTCCTAGCCTTGTAAACCGACCTGTGATATTAGAAAACTTATGTAAGTCTCCCAACCAATAAATTAAACATGTCACCTTTCTTGCATCTACCATATGCCATCACAATAAGAGATAAACTATATTCACTCAAACATATACAATTTATCACATGAATGGTGTAAAAATGAAATTATACTCACTCTAGCAACGAATTCCACATATTGCATATGATGTAATGTAGGCTAATGGATGAGTAGGAACTATTCTTCCTAAGTAGGAAATTTAGTGTAGGCTAAGGGATAGGTAAGAACTATTCTGCCGAGCAATGGTGATTACATTCCCCCAAGGCCTTTAATACATCACAATTTTCTGATTAATCATGTTTTTCAATCAACTTACTTCTTCCTGCCTTTCTCTCATTCAAAAATTTTCTGTACTTTTCCATCACTTCAAGCATATTCACACACTACTAGTATAGAGTGCTAAATTATAAAACACCTGTTCACTTATTTAGTTTTTTTTCCTTTTTCTACTCCGTACAAATTATACACGAAATTGTATTCACTTTCACCCCTAATTTTTTCTAAAAACTTCTATCACGAACCAAACTAGGGCTTTGCCATGATGGGTATCACAAGTCTACCAAGGATCGGAAACCACCCCTTTTGCCTAGACAAATAGAACACAATACAACTAGCAATGAATAAATTTCGATCATACAACAAGATAGTTAATCAACTAGCTCAGAAAGAAATCTAAGAAATTTAACATTTATTCCAATCCATAGTAATCCACAAGCCTCTAAGCTACAAACATCAATCTAATTTGGGGCATACTCCTGACAATAGCCAAAAAGAAACTAAAAGATTTTCTATGATATAGTGAAATCAAAACATGAAATGAGGGTCTTTCGAAGAATGGAAGCTCACCACTTCAAGCTGACTCATAATCGATCTACAAATCACCTAATAACTGCATAGAAAAAGAAAAAGTGTCTCCAGTTCCTACAACAAGTAGGGATAAAATGTTTGGAGAAGGTTAGCAAGGTAACTGTTAGGATGTAACTCAAGTAAGAGATATGGTAATGTCATGATCAAATCAATTTAAAATCATTCAAACGAATGTACACAATTTTCTATCTATATATATAACATGTCGGAGTAGAGAAAAAGGCTTAGCATGAAAGCTAATACATTAGCCTAAATTATATAGCTCAAACCATCATTCATAACCATAGGCTATATGGGTCTAGCTCCCCTTTCTAGTTGGGTCTATCTCCTTCCCTGTTGGTTGGGCCCTAGTACGTGTTAGCCGCACGAACCAGAGAATTTTGAGGAGTGGCCAAAGCCTTCAAGGATACAAACACTAAAAATGTATGAATGAATGTAATGTGTGAACTTTGCACATAGTCATAAAGACCAACCCCTATGCCGGCAAATCTGATTTCTAGTATCAGTCCCTTGGGACCTTCACCTTAACAGCTCAGCTAGACAACCCCCCTTTGAGCCCAATTAAAATAAGTTTCACATAACCCATCCATTTAATCAAGTATCATCCATTAAGTCACATACCATTGGAATCGTCATGAAAATTACACTTGCAAGCTTTTAACTATGCCACACCTATTCAATCAACCTAGGGGAATTCCACTATCCCCTTTGTTTATTAAATCAAGTTAGGGGAATGCCACAACCTCCTTTGTTCATTAAATAAATTTAGGGGAATGCCAAAACCATTTTGTTCATTAAATCAAGTTTAAAATAAAAAACATGGCCTATAAGACCTTCAAAATCCTTTTTATCCACTTAACCATTTGTGAAATAAGAGAGTTTAGGGAATTGAGCCAAATCATGAGATTAACTATGTTTCAAATCTAATTATGCACGTGGGTTAAGGGAACATGATTTCCAAAACCAAAAATCATCAAATTGGAGGAATACCTAAACCCCCATTCCATTCACCATATCCATGCACCACAACGATTTTCAAAATACATAAATAAAAGATGAAAACTTGCATTAAAAACATGGGAATTCTAATCAAGTACATCCTTCCAAAAGCCTCAACACAAATCAAAATCCATATTAAAATCCATATGAATAACCATTTAAACACATGATTTAAGTAAAAAAATTTTAAGGGAAGAGAAACATGCCTAAAATTATCATAATTATGGGAGAAATCACCACTTGGAAATTCTAAATGATCAACCTTGAGAAACCCTGGTTTATTCTTGACTTAGGGATTTGAGAGAGTTTAAGAGGTTATTTGACTAAGTTTTTGGAAAATAATAAATTCCCAAAAAGGTTTTGAGGTTCTGGGTTACAATTATGGAATGTGGGAAATGACCAAAGTGACCTTAATGAAATACTAAAAATTTGTTGCCCAATCATTACGGGTTACCTTACAACTCGTAATGGGTGACTACGAGTCGTCCATTAGATTCATAGTCTAGGTAGTATCCCAAGGAATCTACACTGTTGACCCTATGAGTTATACCATATGACTCATACTCCCACATTATGACTCATAGGGTCCAGCCTTACTCAATACAGAAACAAGGGGCCACTACACTAGTGAGACTATGAGTCCCACATTACGACTCGTAATGTCTCACCATGACTCGTATGGTCATAATCATACCTAGGATAGAAAATTTATTACCTACAATATTCACTCTATGGATGGGGCACTACGACTCATAAGGAGACCTTATGGCTTGTCGGGTGAGTCGTAGCTTGGAGAGTAAGCTCAAATCTCAAAATTTTCAAAGGCCAAAATTCTAAGGTGTTATATTCACCCCTCACTTCCTTGATAATTCTTCCCTGAATGATTAGTCAACACATCCACTTGTATGATTCTAAGAATAAAATACTACCATAATTTCCTTTAACAATGTCAGAAAACAAAGATAATAAGGAAAACACACACCTGAAGCACAATTATTTAATTAGGGGAACAAGAATGGATATCGGTACTCATGTCCTTTTTAGCTTCCTAAGTAACTTCTTTTGCCTTTTTGTTCCTCTGTAGAGCCTTTATCGAGGCCACGTCCTTATTCCTCAAACAACGGACTTGCTAATCTAAAATCTCAATGGAGACTTCCTCATAAGATATGGAATCCAAAATACCAATACTCCCAATAGATGAAACCAAGGAAGGATCACCCACACACTTCTTTAGCATCAAAACATGAAAAATTAAATGAATGCAACCTAAACTAAAAGGCAAATCCAACTCATAAGAAAAATTACCCACGCTCCTCAAAATCAAGTATGGACCCACATATCGGGGATTGAGATTTTATTTCCCTCCACACCTCATCACTTCTTTCATGGAAGATACTTTCAAAAGCACCCAATCACCAACCTCAAACTCTATCTCTCTTTATCTCATTTCCACATAGGACTTTTAGCAACTAAGTCTATCTCGAATCACCTTCACCTTTTCCATGGCTCGGTGAACCATGTTCAGACCGAACAACCTAGTCTGACCAAGATCAAACCATACAATTAGAAATATACACCTCCTACCATGAAAAGCCTTGAAAGGATTTATCCCAATACTCAAGTGATAACTATTTTTATAAGCAAACTTGATGAGAGGCAAAAGATCCACCCAACTACCACAAAAATCAATAACATAGGCCCTAATCATATCTTCCAAAGTCTTAGTAATCCTTTTATTTTGCCCATGTATTTGAGGGTGGATGTGATTCTAAGGTATATCAGTGTGCCCAAACCTTGCTTAAACAATTGCAAAAAGAGAGAAGATAACTTTGTGACTTGATCTAAAATATGAAAATTAGAGCACCATACAATTTAAATGTCTCTTGAGTAAATAACTTTGTATAATCTTATCCAGAGTAAGTAGTCCTCATAGGCAAGAAGTGAGTTGACTTATTCATTCTATCAATAATGACCCAATTGAATAAAATTCATGGTGAGACCATGGATGGCCAGTAATGAAGTCTATGTTAATTATCTCCCATTACCACACCAAAAACTCAATATCTTGGGATAACCCACCATGCCTCAAGTGATCAATTTACACTTGCTAACACACCATACACTTAGCTGTGAAGTTAGCCATATCCCTTTTTATTTGGTTTTACTAATAGATCTCCTTCAAGTCATGATACATCTTTGTAGAACCATGATGAACTATATATCATAACTTATAAGCCTCACTCAAGATCCTTACCTAAAATACATAAACATTAGGAACACACAATCTCCATTTGTATCTCAAGATACCATCACCTCTAATTTCGAAAGCCATGACCTTCTGCTGACCCACATCAACCTTAATTTGCATTAAGATGATGTCTAAAACCTGTTTTTGCTTCACCTCTTCACAAAGATATCACTTCACTACCTTTTATTCAATCACTCATCTATCCTTATAATCTAAAAGATGGACTAAAAGATTTACTAACCAATAAATGTCCTTTACCAATACTCACTTCTTCTCATATACATGAGACAAGCTACCTATGGACAACAAACTAAGAGTATTAGTAACCATATTAGCCTTACCTGGGTGGTAATGACGTGTTATTAAAACACCCTGGGTTTTGTCCTTTGAAATTACCTAATTTTTTAGCATTTCTGTTGATCATAAAACTCACCATACTAGTCGTATGGTGTGGGTACGGGTCTAGTGACCCTTGTTGTATGTTGGTCAGTATGATATTGGATATATTCTATCCAAGATACTAGAAGACTCCATAAAATTTGTATGTTGATGTGATGAGAGAAAGGTTCCAAACCCATATGTTGTCTAGTGTCTAGCCTTTGGTATTCTATCTAGGGTATGACTTAGGGGTATTAGTCATATGGTGATGATATGCGTTATTCAAGGAAGTGGTATGTTTGAAAAACTGTAGAGTCTAACTTTATGTCTTAGATAAGGTTGGAGGGTACCTGTAAGATGCCATAAATTTCTATCATAGTCTGAGCCTTAGAGTGTGTCAAGTGAAGCATAAATCTAGTCCAAAAAGGTTGAGAAGTGTCTTTCCAAGTGAGAAATATTTTTGAATCTTGTAGAATTTCCCTAATATTTATTATTTTTCAAGTAGAGCATTGAATAAGCTTTTCATCGATTCCAATTTAGTCAAAATCCGACAATGGGTGAGGAAGTTATGGTAATTTTATTGAAAATAGTTGGAACTGCCCAGGTGCGACAGCCGTATTAATGGACCGTCAAGCTTCTGATGGATCATTGCCCAGCCTATCGCAACCAAGTCAATGACGTCCAAGTGCGACGGCCAGGAAGATGGACTATCGAGGCTATGGCAGACCATCACTGGGACTGTCGCATTGAGGCAGTGTGGCCTCATCCTAGCCAATGTGCAACAAACAATTTGATAGACCATCGGATTTGTGATGGACCATCGCTGAGATCGTAGCATCGAGGCTGTGTGTTCTTTTTTTGACCACTGTGCAATGGACGATCTGACGGACCATCAGACTGAGTGACAGACCGTCACTTCGACCATCGCATCCCTCGATATAGCATATTTAACTCATTTTTAAAAGGACTAGTATTTTTCCCACTCTTTTCAGCCCCTATTTATATCTGATCAAGGCTAACAAATTTATTTTTCATCTTCAATATCAAAAACTAGGGTTTCTACATATCAAAATCTTTCGTTCTTCTTCAAGAAAAATCAAGAGAAATCAAGAAATCAAGAATCTCTCCAAGAGCTTTCCAGAATCAATTTCTCTAAGGTATGTACATGTTGATTCTTTGGTCTCTTTCATCCAAGAATCTCAAGAACCCTTTTCTAAATTTCAAAGATCTTAAGTTTTTGGGTTTTTATGATTCATGTGAGTTGAAATGGATGTTCATGCTATTATTGAGTTTTGATTCATATTTGTTTGCAAGGTTTTTAAGCTTTGACCCTAGTATGTTATATTCATGTGATGTTCATGATAAACCCTCATTAAGTACCTGCAGGATTCGATAGGAGGAAAATGACACACATGACATGACTTGATCTCAAGATTTGAGTCCACAATTCACAATATCATAAGTAAGGCTTTCATAATAAGAATGATTCTCAACAAACTATCACATGATTGGGAATGCACACAACATGTATATACTTGCATGGCTTCAATAACATGGTCATTCCATATCGCAACAATATCATGAGCATCTCGTACAACTTCTTCAATTCAAGACAATAGCATGGGGATTACGTTGAACATAAACTTAGAACATGGAATCGTCATTTAGGACTTATTATGTCATAAAAGCATGATTTCTATTCCCTTAGGTATTTTCATAAACACCTTACATGCACATCTTAGGCATAGGTGGATTCATCAAGATTACAAATATCCAACCACTTATTCCATATATTTATACGTTAAATACCACCATATCCTTACAATAAATATACAAAGATCCCATCTTAGGCATCATCAAACTCCAACCACATGAACATCAACCACCAACAAAATAAACATCATAATAAAAAATTTAAAAGATGGTTCTTGAGCTTCATGGAAGAAAGGAGTCCATGAATCAACTCATGCATACCTTAGAAGGAAGATTCTTGATGATTGATGGAGGAATTTTCTTGAAATGAGATCTTCAATCTTAGTTACGCAACCCTAGTTGTTTTTCTATTTGAGTGCTCTTGGATGATGAGCTTTGAGATAATAATAGGGTTGTAATATATTTAGAAGCTATATATTTTGTTGGGTTAAGTTTAGGGACATGTAAGGAGTGTTAAAATACTTAATCACCCATAAAATAACTCAAAACAGAGTGTTTTTGGCACCTGGAACTAACTTTGCTGGCGCTAAAGTGATTTCCTAAGCTAGGTTGGGCAGAGCCTAACCAATCTCTTATGTTTGGTTGGGCGGCGTCTAATGAATCGCCTGTCCTTACTGTCTCTCACGAAAATGGGCATAACTTTTCTCTCGGGTATTGGATTAAGGTGAAATTGGAATTGTTGGAAAGCTAATTTGATTCTCTACAATTTGGTGGGTTTAAATCAGCCAAAATACCACATTAACATTGAGTTATATTCATTCAAAGATGACCCTAGAAAAATCAAATACTAAAACTTGATGGATTCAAAAACTCTTAGCTTGTATTACCTTAAGTAGCTCATATGAACATGCTTAATGCATCATAAGCTATCCTATCCCTAGGATATTCATTGTAAGTCATGTACTCCAGTACGAATCACAGGATATGAGATTTCATACATAGGAATACTTATTCACTTCTTAGCTTAGAAACATGCGTGGAATTACACAATCTTTCTCAACATCAAGTACACTTGCTTATCAAATCGTATCAAGTGTCAAGGGTTCAAAAAAAACATCATAGAACTCATTTTTTCCTCTCATAATCAATATCAATATATATTCAATAATCAAACTTCTCATGGAAAAGCATAAATCATGACACTTTTCTTAAATCACGTAGAAATCATCATCTCATGATAACAATATAAAACTCATGGCATAAATTCTCTATTTAATAAATAAAACAATGAAATAATCATATATATCAATTTGAATAGATCAGTTCTCATAAATCATTGATAAAGCAATTTCGGTGTAAACCCACTTTGCAAAATCATGAAATACAATAGTAGAAATTAAATCTTTGGGCACAAAAATGAAAGAAGTGTCCTTGTTGAAACCCCACATAACTTGATTATGATTTTTGTGATTTAGAAACTTGATTGGAGCTTCATTCTCGCACTCTTGAGCTAATTTTTTTGAATTGTTGACTTAGATATCTTAAATCTTGAACCAGTTGAAGGCATTTATGAAAGGTTCTTGAATTTTCTTGGAGAAAATTAGATTTTTGGGGTTGAGCGAAAAACCTAGCTTCTTGAATGTTCTTGGAAAGAAATTGGAGAGAAATAAATTTCTCTTCTTTACTTGGATATATATATAGAGGGTAAGAATGGGTGGAAAAGACCAAAATACACTTGAGCAAATTCTAGAACAGGAGCCCAATTTTTGGCCCTGGCGCGACGCACTAGGATTGCGGCCCTTCACTACATTTGAAAAATTGGGAAACCGCTCAGTGATGCGACATGGTAAAATCGTGTTGTCACCTTGGTTGTGACCTGAAAGGGCACCGCGATGCGTTGGAATCACGTTGATGCACTTAAATTTGACAATCCTAATATTGAGCCTTGGTGCGATGCAACAATATCGTAGAGGCTCACTGAAAAATGAAAATTGCTATTTTGGCTGGCTCTGAGATGTGCTAGAGTGCTAGGTGTCACACTGTCTCACTAAAATGACTCTAACTCTTTACCCGAGCTCTAATTTGGGCAAATTTTGTATCGATAGAAAGCATATTCAATGCTCTATAGGAAAAAAGTTGAAATTAGGGAAATTATACACGATTCAATCATCATTCACTTTGGAAGTCATTTCTATATACTCAAAAGATGGTTTTAGACTGAAGAAATGATCGGTGTATTACAAGTGTAGAGTTAATTAAAGGGTTCCACATACTTAGAATAATTGTGCAAAGTTAAGGGGAAGATGATAGAACAAGTAACCAAGTCTGGCCCTCAGATTCTAATAGTGATGCTAGTATGTTGTAGAACAACAGTAAGGGAGAATGATGCCCAACCCATTCTTATCTTAGTGCAATATTTGATACTTTATTCATCACGATATCTACTTATGATTACATGTCATCTCCTTGATCATAGCTCATATTTGTTCACTTTCCATTAAATCATATACGATTTTCGTTACTAGTATGAGGAGTTCAAGTTCACTCAACAGTACGAATAATATTCCATGAATTTATGAATTCCAAACTCAGGTCATACAACTTATGACGCATGTACTCATGCTTTATCGTATGCTCAATTCATATAATTTATGGTGCGCTCTTAATGACCAGTGAAAATTCATATTTATGCCATACATGTCCTTAGTTTTGATCTCTTTAATGAATTCATGCTTTTGGTACTCTATTACTCAGGCCTTAGTTAAGTGTAAAAATTATGCATAGTATTCTTTCAGCTTTTGGTCCTTATGTTCTAACCTTTTAGTGACCTCTCCTTATGGAAAGATAGTGGTGATTAAAATTGATGAACAATTGTTTAGATGGGATAGAGTAAATATTTCTTATTGGGAAATAATTTTTATATGCTTGTTTTATCTAAGGCTATAAGTTTGAAGGGATACTGAGGTAAAGCTTTTGATTTATGTTATGGTTAGTTGAAAAAAATTTGTATGTGTCTTCTTAGGGATAGTGTATGGAAGTTATTATTGACAAAAGGTGTTAGAGAATGTTGTAAAATTCCAAAGTTGATTGTTGACCAAAAGTTTATATGTAGGTATATTGATAAGCTTGAATGTTATTTTGGTATATAAGTGGATGGGTGCAATGTGTGCTAGTGAATTCCTAGTGAGAGGTTAAATTTAGTTGTTG
The DNA here is from genome assembly GCF_002878395.1 of Capsicum annuum. NCBI lineage: Eukaryota > Viridiplantae > Streptophyta > Magnoliopsida > Solanales > Solanaceae > Capsicum > Capsicum annuum. The sequence continues at coordinate 97,604,004 of NC_061121.1, forward strand.
ATGTGGTAAGCGAAATAATTCTTTAGATAAGAGTTGTGAAAAATGCATAGGGTATTGAATTCATGGTTTATACTAGTAATATGGTGTTATATGTAGTACCTTATAATTTCAAGTTAGCCTTGAACATGTTAAAAATATAGTTCAACTCAAAGTTTGGCTAGAGTAGTTATATGTGCCCATGTAAAAATTATAAGTTGAATCAAATGAGCATGGTATTTAACGGGAAAAATATAGTTGAGGGACTATATAAAAAGTATGTCTAAGATTTCAAATTAGCATTTGCATTGCATAAGTCTTAGTAGTTCTATCCTAGCTTATGTTTCATGGGCCTATGATCCATGTTACAAAGTTATGGCCATAAAAAAATTTCTTACTCAAATATCTTATTCATATTATATCCAAGAATTCCTAGCACCCTAACGTTATTAGAAATTCTTAGAAACAGTAATGAAGAAATACTCTAGTTAAGTATAAACTTTCAATATAATTCAATTCATATAGCCAACAATTCAGTTTTGAAGTTAGAAAGATATATTACTATGGTTTTCCATATTTCCACTTAGTCTGACTATCTAAATTTTCATGCTATTCCATGAGGTTATTTATTCACATACATGTAAGTTGTGAATTCAGTTTAGTTTAAGAATCTAGACTATAATTCAGATATTTAGTCATGATTCAGTTCATAAGTGTACAGTGAATTATCTCAATTTTCAAGTGTTCCAACTTATACATTGTAATAATCCTTGTACAGCTTGGTCTCATTATCCCATGATTCATGCTTACATAATATACTTGGTGATTCCACGTAACATGCCTATGTTCCATGTTACAAAGTTGCATTGGAATTACTTAGAGCAAAGTTTAGCTACGAGTCTTTGATATGGCCAAATTTTAGTACTCTATTCTACAAGGGTAAAATTGAATGTGTATAACTTGTTAAATGTGTGGAATTTTGTGGCCCAAGACCCACAAAATGATATATAATTGATTTAGCTTTCCAACGATACCAATTTTACCTTAATCCGATACCCGAGTGAAAAGTTATGACCATATTCATGAGAGGCAGTAATAGGTTGTAATAGCCCCTTACCACGAGGCCTATTTCACCCAACTAGGGTTCACGTGACCAGGGCTAGTCCACTGGACTAGGGGTTACTCCACGAGGGATATTCCCATGGGAAAAAGGCAAAGGGGTAGTTTAGTCCTTTACCTCAACCCTAGCCATCCAAACCCAATTTATAACACAAAAAGGGACATTATTTGCCCATGTTCTTCAACACAAATCGTGTACAAGCCCTCCACTTCCCCAAGAACAATAATCCGATCTTCTTCTCTTAATAATTCAAGGATTCAAGCTTCAATTTCAAGATTTCTCCAATAATCCATTCAATTAAGGTATGTGGGGTGATCATCCACGGGCCCCTTTCACCCATAGAGCCCAAAAACCTCTTCTTTGATTAAAATATGGATTTTTGATTTATTATGAAGTTATATATGTTTAAGATGAGTTTAATTCAAGTTTTTACTTAGTAGTTTTAAAAATTTCATGTCCTAGCATGATTCCATAGAAAATAAGGTTATCCCATTCTTCAAGTTTTGACCATGTCATATTCAATCGAATTTCATGTCATAATATTGAATTGTAAATTTATCCATGACATCATATGATGTTTTCTAATGTTTTAAGGCATTCCCATGTTCAATTTCAAGATTCGCACATGTTTGATGAAATGCCTATGTTTTCGGTCTTTGAACCATGTTCCCATACTATAGTTTTTATACTTTGTTATCGTATTTTATGTTCATTTAATGCTGGTGGGTTATGAACACCCGATACCTACATGTTTTAAATAATTTTAGATTTTTATATAATGATTTAGTTAAACCATGGATATTATTATTTTACTCAGTAGATATAATAATGATGACCACTATCGAAAATAATGTTCAGTTAAACGTAATATAGTTCAGTACCAGTGTCAGTTCAGTTGGGAGTAGGATTTAGCACTAAGTGAATGCAGGGCGGCTCCCTTGTCAGTTTAGACAGAGTTGCTAGTAGCAGTTCCTAAGTTCAAAAACTATGAAACCAGCGTAAGATATGAGGGGTCACCCATAAGTTTAGGGTTGAATTCCCCTTAGGGGTGACCTATTATTTTATGGTTGACACCCTATTCCTTTAGGAAAATAGATTTGTGGATCCACACAGGTAGTGCTATTACCCGTGACATGGTACTGACACCCTTCAAACTGGGGTTATAGGGTAGACTCCAATTACCTCAGATTGGGGCATGTCGATTATATGATACCTTTCACAGTCTCAGTACAGTATTAAGAGTGTGTCAGTTTAGGTTTGCATGGCCAATATTTCAGATATTAGTTTTTCAGTTATTCAGATCTTGTCAATACAAGTTTATGCTTGGTCTTGCATTCATCATTTTACACGATTATGTTTTTTATGTTCAGTATCCATACATGATCCTCCGTTCAGTTTTATAGCATGCTAAACTTTACATGAGATTTACATACAATATTTATGTTTTACTGCTTCCCAGCTTTAGTTCTACTTATTCTACAAAATTAATGATTTAAGAATCTAATTGTAGTTAATCACCAACTTATCAAATTATTTTTGTTACTCATATTTTAAGGTACTTTAGCTTTCAGTTAATTTTAACCTATTGGTGAGTCTACCTACACTTAGCATGCATGTTTTAAGATTATATATCGATTCAGTTTTACTTATTGCATTCACCCCCGCTTACTCAGTATATTCCAAAGTACTGATCCAAATATATGTCTAAGTGCTACATTGTCTCATAATATAGGTACCAGTTGTAGCCCATCAGAGAGTTTGCAACTTTCAGCCAGCAAGTGATGAGTTCTCTTTGTTATAGAAACTCCATCCAGTTGTACTTTATGTACTTTATTTTTATTATTCATATGTATTGATTAGTGGTAGTTGGAGGTATGTCCCAGTTATCTGCAGTCTGTATAGTAGAGACATCATAGACAGTTAGTAAGAGTCACTTCAAGTGATTCTTATTTTATAATTAGAGTTCTTAGGAGTTTTAAATCAAATTATGAGCAATTGGAAGAAATGAAATAATCTTCATATATGGCTACCAAATTATAAGCTAAAGGGACTAACTAGAATTATCTATTTTAGGTAGGCAAAGTAGAGCATTAAAATAGGTCTAATCAAAGAAATGCCTATATCATGTCCTAAACTCAATATTCTTGATTTCGCTCTATGAAACATCGGGCAAGGTTTAGGAATTATCCTTGAGGCCTCTTGGCCTAGCTAGCAACATGTTATTTTCTAAGATTTCAATATTAAGGATCAAAGGAGCCCAAACTTATGCTTTCACTATGTTTTTTATCTTAGATTTTGGGTTCTCATACTTCTCCAAATCTGCAAAACAAACAAACAAACACAAAAACAAAGGTGACACTATAAAAAATGAAAAATACCTCTATAACAACTTGAATGCCTCCCAAATAGTGTCTGATCTAACATCACAACCCAACTAATTACAAAACCAAACTCAAGACTCTCATAACATCTTCTTCCCTTCTAGATTCAATCTTTTTCCTTCTTTATTATACCAAGACTACTTAAGGGTCTTCCATTTTTCTTATTTCCCAACCTATTCTTTTGTTTGGGACATCTTATGAAGTTTCTAATATCACAGTCTATTTGATTTGATACTTTGAAGGATGGACATTTAATAGCTTATATTCCTCCACCCCATACTCATCCTATTTCACTTAAATATCATGCCTAAATCCTAGTAGTTTGAGGGTATGTTAAGTACTTTGACTACTCTAATTGGCCTCAACATCATTTACTCTTTTCTTTATGTTGTGTTTTCTCATATCAATAAAAGCTCCACCGATGTCAAAAAATAAGTGTCCCAATATTATTTGCACTATGTTATCTACTTTATATTCAAGAATATTAAAATCGGTAGAGATTACGAACTTAGAAACCTAGATGAGTACATCCAGAATGATTCTCTCTCGAGCCATTCTCAATTTATTAGAATGTTGTTGGAATATGGATACAGAACATGGTTTTTCCAAACCAATTATCTTCAATATCAACAAAGGCTTAAATTTTTACGTTCCCCTATTCACCCAAGGACTGCATAATATCACTTTTGCTAATTATTATACGAAGGATGAAATTTACAAGGTCTTTGAGCTCTTTTAGATGCTTTCTCATCACCCTCAAACTACACTTCTTAGTTAATACAATCTCACAATCTACAATTATTTTCTTATTTTTTATAGGCTCCTTTAACTACTTGGCCTATTTGTGTATTCCCTGCTAATCTTAAATTAGAGGAATATTTATATATAGTTCTCTAATGATGGAAAAGTACTTCTTGAATCTTGCATCCTCTTTACTTTCTTCTGAACATTAAGGGAATAATAGACTGAGCGTCTTGAAACACCCCAAACTTTAGCCCCTACAAAGTTTCATAAGTATTGATCATTCTGATCATCATACGACTCACACCATGACGTATAGTATGGATATGGTTGTAGGACCCTAGTCTTATATTGGTCAGTGTGATATTGGACAAGTTCTGATCTAGATACAAGAAGATTCTATACGAGTTATATGTTTAAGTGATAAGAGGTAGGGTCCAAATTGTATGTTTTCCAGCGTCTTGCCTTTGATGTTTTGCCTAAGGTACGAATGGAATGGTACTATTTGTATGGTGATAATACGAGTTAGGCAAATGAGTTGTATGGTGGAAAGAATGTGGTGTCTGGCTTTTTCATCAAGCAGTGATTGCAGGGTACCACTCATATGATGTGGTTACGGCTTAAGGGGTCCAATCATACCCACCAGCATTCTTTTCTAAAATTAAGCAGAGGGTATTTCTAACATTTCCCACCATAAACACTTAAGACCCCACATAATATAACCTTAATTAGACATCATTTATACACTTTACAAGATTAAAAAAACTCTCTAAGCTATCTTTAAAAATCTCTCAAGATGATTAGGCTGGGGTTTCTTGATGGTGATCATCTAGAGGCTTAAGGATCAAAATATCTCTATGAATCTTCATAAATCAGGCTTGTTACTCTAGCCTCATTGTTAGTTCATGTAAAAGAATATTTTAATGAATGGTTTTTATGGTATTATTATGGATTTTCTTTGGTTTTGAAATGGATGTTGCGGGATTTTGTTGTTCATGGTTGGATAATTATTTCCATATTTTTCTTGGCTTTTCATGTTATAATTATGGTTTGAACATGTGGTTGCATGGGAATGGCCAATTGATACTTGTTTTTTCTTTGGAAATTATATGCCCACAACATGTTTGTTAAAATGCCAATGAGAATGATTTTGTCACCTAGTTTGACTACTTTTGAAACCTTTGCATTGCATAATATGGTAATGGAACCTAAAGTGGTTTGGTTGATTTTAAATGGTTTAGAAAGGCCTTGGTTGCCATTGCTTTGATTTAATTGATAATCTTATGGGGTACATGGGAATCTCCTAAAACTTTGCTATATGACATTGCTTGGAAGCTATATTCGGTATGACGCTACCACATTATAATGCCTTGATAATTAACTCTTGGAATTGGTGGTTTGGTTATCTGCTAAGTATTTTAATTGGGTAATAATGGTAGGTTGTGATAGCTAACCATGAAAGTGTGATTTAGATGGACATCCATTGGAAACTCATGTTTGTCGGCCTGAGGGTTGGCCTTGATGGCCAAATTCTTATGGGGTACATGGGAATTGATAACGCTCAACTCACTCCCATGCTTGAGCGATGAAGCGGTCATTGTCAATAACCAAACTCGAGTTGGGTTTGAATCCATAAAGAGTGAATAATAAATTTCAAGTTCTATAGGTGCTCTAATTAAAATAAGGTTACTTGAAATGCAAACAAACACGACATGTTAAAAAAATGGGGGAATTGATTTAGGATTTTTTTGTAATGAGTTAAGTTAACAACGCCCAATATGAAACTTTTGACTTAAAATCAAAATTTGAGGAGATCTTGGGGTTATGTCTACCTAAAAGTAAGAACATGTGGGTTGACGATGGTTTAACATGAATCTTAGTTGTTAACTAAAGGTGTAACACCCCAAAATCTAGTCCTAGGATGCCACACGGTGCTCCGAACTACAAGTAGTCCTGAGCTAACCCTAGCTACCTTTTCTAGATCTGAATCTCAAAATAGGGAAATGTAGATGAAAAATCATAACTTATGCAGAAAACTGTCAGAAATCTTCTGAGTATATCTGAATCATACTAAATCTCAAAAGTCTGATAAAACAAATGATGAAAATCTGAATACTAACTCAAAGGTCTAAATCTAAATCTAACAGTCCGACAAGCCTCTACTATATAAATCTAGAGAGTCATTAGGATAGGCCCCAGCTGACTACACTATCTGACATGAGTAAGGACATATCTACTAGTAACTTGGAAATCTGAATAACTAAGCCCTTGATCTATGAGGACTCTCCAACTATAGGGATGTAGATAAGATGCTCGAAGATCAATCACGCTGCTGAAATTGAGCACCTAAACCTACATTATTAGACAACGTAGCACATAGACATATATGTGGATCAGTACTTTGATGATGTACTGAGTATATGGGGGTGTATGTAATAAGTAAACAATATCATCACAGTTTATAAAAATCATGCATGCTAAATGTAAATGACTCATGTAAGCTTGAGAAATCTTAAATATGAAAGTAAAGCATGAATAATAAAACATGTAATATAAATCTTTTGAGTCATGACACTTAATTCTGAAATCTGTCGTTCTGCTCTATTTCTCAAATCACATAGGATAAGTGAAGTCTTAAAACTTATTTTGTGCATCTAAAGGCTTCAAAAGAAACAAAACTATTTAAGAGTAGGGGACATATTTTGGGAGGTTCTTCTAACTGACATGTACACCATGTGAGCATCCGTAGTGTCCCATGTCTAGCCCCCATAAGGTTAGGGATGTTCTAACCTTGCCATCGGAATAGAACAATCTAATCTGTGTGATCACAATCTGAGTCATCTATGTAGAAGTGGGAATAATTTGACAATTTGTACCTATGGTAGCACATAGTTCTGTGGTATTAAACTGTAGTAACTTACCCGTCTCGGTGCTAAATACTACTCCCAATATCATGCTCAATATCTTAAGAAATCCACTTTAGAACTTATATAAAGATTTACAGAAAACCAACTAAGCTTTACTTTTTCTTTAAATCTCAAATCTTTTGAAATAAAGTGGATTCTTTATCTAAAATCTAAATATAATCTAGTCATGGGGTGCTTGTAGCACAAATAATCTTAAAAGAACAATCTTTAAATGAGGTCCAATGACCCAAACATCAATCTCACGTTAAAATATCTCAAAATTCATACTTGGTAATGTAAACATTCATAAATCATCTTAAAATCTGGAACTTATTGTACAAGGCATAGGAATATGAATAAAGTCATGTAATTCAACTTCTAAATCATGTAAAATTTCATAATCTTGCAAATAATGATAATGGGTATAAACCCTAACATGAAATTCATGGAAAATCATATAAATTGTAGTAAATTTGTAATAAAAGAAACGTTTTGGGCACAAGGATGAAAGATTTATCTTTGTTCAAACCCCACATATCTTAATAGATGATCATTGATGAGACACTCGAATCTGGGATTCCTATTGATGTTTTGGAGATGGCTCTTTAGGGTTCTTGTATTGGGAATCCTTAAATTTGGACTATCTTGGAGAATGAATGGAAAAATTCTGAGTTTCTTTGAGAGGAAGTAAGATGAAGTAGGATTTAGCTTTAAGGAGAAAGATGAATAAAGCATAAAGTGCTTTTGAACTTGATAAATGTTCTGTTTTGGGATGGATTAGGGGTTGAGTAATTAACCAAAATTCCCCATTTAAATTTTAATCAAAACTGGAAAACTTACATTTTTCCCTATCTGGGTGACCACCATGATGTGCCATAATTGAGGTAGCTCACTGGAAAAAGGAAGAGTGGGAATTGGGTTCCCTCCGTGATGCGCCACCATCGCGGAGCCCCTAATTTTTCCACTTAGACCATTAATGTGATGCGCCAGTATCGAAGAGCAACACTGGAAATTGCCAAAAAAGGAAATTGCGCCTCTCCGCGACGCGTTAAAATTGCAGAGTCTCACTGTAAATTGACAATTATGATTTTATGTTTTCTCCGCGACACACAGAAGACACAAATCACGGTGTTTCACAACTGGAACTTAAAATAGCCATAACTTCTTACCCAATTATCATATTTAGGAGAATCTTATATCATTTGAAATCTAATTCAATTTCCTATGCCCTGGAAAGTCCAAATCAAAATAATTTCACACGAAATAAACATCAATCATTCTACAAGATACTTCTTGTAATTGTTTAGATAAGTTTAGGCTAGGAAAAATTGCGGGGTATTACAATATTTCCCCCTTGGGAACATTCGTCCATGAATGTGGAAGTTAAGTTCAAATTTCTGAGGAATCCTAGAATATAGGATAGCATGCACAATGGAAGTGAACTGAACCTCTGAATCTAAATCATTCTAAGCTTTTGAGTAATTCTTTGAGTGCATGAACTTACATGAGGACAACTATATAGTTGAATGTATTATTAGAAAAGACCTAGATTAAGGAAAAGTAGTACCTTAGGCTAGATCTGAGTTTACGGAGAAGAGGTGATGGTACTTGGCTTGCATGTCTGCTTCTGTTTCCCAAGTAGCGCCCTCAATCGACTGATTCTACCAAAGAACTTTGACCAAGGGAATTTCTTTGTTCCTTAGTCTACAGATCTGATGATCTAGAATCTTAACTGGAATCTCTTCGTATAGAAGGTTGTTCTGAACATCTGATTTTTCTATAGGAACTACAACGGTAGATTCACCGATTCTCTTCTTAAGCTTAGAGACGTGGAATACAAGATGAACGACTGACAAGTCTGGGGGCAACTCAAGCTCATAAGCTACTTTCCCAACACGACTGAAAATTCTATTACGGCCAACAAATCGGGGACTAAGCTTCCCCTTCTTGCTAAATCTCTTCACCCCTTTCATGGGTAAAATCTTCAAATATAAAAAATCACCAAATTTTAATTCGAGGTCCCTTCTTCTCACATCTGCATAGGATTTCTGACGACTCTGGGCTATTTTCAATATTTCTCTAATCAACTCAACTTTTTCCATGGCCTCAAACACTATATCAGGCCTAAGCAAAGTAGCCTCACCCACTTCAAAGAAACTTATGGGTGATCTACATCTCATCCTATAAAGACAATCAAACGAAGCCGTACGAATGCTAGCATGATAAATGTTATTATAAGAAGACTCAATCAATGGCAAATGCTCATCCCAACTACCCTTGAAATTAAGATCACATGCCCTCAACACATCTTCTAGAGTTTGGATAGTCATCTCTACCTAACCATCTATCTGAGGGTGGAAGGCTAAACTAAGATGGACTTGGGTACCAAGACGCTTCAGAAAAGCTCTCCAAAACTGGAAAGTAAATAGAGTACCCCAATCTGAGATAATAGACAAGGGGACTCCATGCAATCTTACTAACTCTTGGATATATAACTTAGCATAATCCTCAGCTGCATAAGGCATGTGAACTATCAAGAAATGTTCTAAATTAGTAAATCTGTCTATAATAACCCAAATGGAATCATGATGAAGATGCGAATGGGGTAAACCAGTCTCAAAATCCACATTAACCTCTTCCAACTTCTAAGTGGGGATACCAAACTCTTCCAACGTACTACCAGGTCTTTGGTGTTCTACCTTAACCTGTTGTTAAGTTGCACACTAGGCTAAAAACTATGCTATATCTTTTTTCACGCCACTCTACCAATAGATTTCCCACAAGTCACGGTACATCTTGGTAGCACCCTGATGAATAGAATACTACGCACCATGCGCTTCTTCCATAATGCGTTGCCTTAAATCATCCACACATGGCACACAAAATCTACTTTGTTGCCTTAATAGACCATCTCCCCCTTGAGAGAAAACCTCTACCTTTTGGTCTTTAATTGACTGTTTCAGTTTAACCAAACTTGAATCCATATCTTGCTTCTCCTTTACTTTAGAAACTAGGGAAGATTTCGAACTACTCTAAACCCAAACATTACCTTCAGCTGAATCAACCAACCTAACAGTCAATTTAGTAAAAAGATGAACTTATCAAGCTAACTCTTTCTTGTCATTCTCAACATGAGCAACACTGCCAATAGACAACCTACTAAGGGTGTCTGCCACTACATTGGCCTTGCCGGATGATACAACACACTCATATCGTAGACCTTTAATGACTCCAACCACCTTTTCTGACGGAGATTCAAATTTTGTGCATAAACACATACTGCGAGCTTTTGTGGTCTATGAATATATCAACATGAACACCATACAGATAATGTTTCCAAATCTTCAAAAAAAATACCACAGTAGCTAATTCCAGTTCATGGGTTGGCTAATTCTATTCATGAGGCTTCAACAGTCTAGAGGCATAGGCTATGACCTTACCTCTCTGCATCAACACACAATCCAAACCAACTCTAGAGGCATCCCAATAAACAACAAAGTTGTCTGTACCATTAGGTAATACTAGAACTGGGCTAAAATGAGTCGAGTCTTCCACTCCTGAAAACTCTTATTGCTGGAATCTCACCATTAGAACTTAACTTTATTTTGGGTCAATCTAGACATAGGGGATACATTAGATGAGAAACCTTTAACAAAATGGTGATAACAACAAGCTAGACCCAACAAAATCCTAATGTCTAACGGAGAGATAGGTCTAGGACAATTCCTTATGGCTTCTATCTTTTAGGGATCGGCTCTAATGCCATCGACAGAGACAATATGACCGACATAGGCTACTGATCTTAGCCAAAATTTGCACTTGCTAAATTTGGCAAACAATTGATGATCTCTAAGAGTTTACAAGACAACTTTAAGATGATCTACATGGTCATCCTTACTACGAGAGTACACAAGGATTTCATCTATGAATACTATGGCAAACATGTCTACATACTATTCTAGGACTCGATTCATGAGGTCTATGAAAGTTGCTAGGGCATTAGTTAGCCCGAAAGACATCACTAGAAATTCAAAATGACCATAACAGGTTTCGAAAGCTATCTTTGGAATATCATATTCCCTAACTTTAAGCTGATGATATATGGATCTAAGGTCTATCTTTGAGAAATAACTTGCACCTTGCAATTGATCAAACAGGTCATCAATTCTAGGAAGACAATATTTGTTCTTGAATGTAACTTTATTTAACTGACGGTAGTCGATGAACATGCACAAGAACAATCTTTATTTTGCATGAATAGGATGGGAGCACCCTATGGAGAAATATTAGGCCTTATGAAACCTTTATCTAAAATATCCTTTAGCTTCTCTTTCAACTTCTTAAGCTCTGCAGGAGCTACACGGTAAGTAGAAGTAGAAATATGTTGAGTATCAGGGAGAAGTTCAATACCAAACTTTATTTCCCTATCGGGAGGTACCCCTGGGAGATCTTCTGGAAAAAACATCAGGAAACTCATTGACCATTCAGACCGACTGAATTATTAGAGTCTCAGACTTAGTGTCTTTAACATGAACTAAATAGTAAATGCAACCTTTGGATATCAACTTTTTGGCCTTAAGGTAAGATATGAAATAACTATTGGGAGACATTGAACCACCTGACCACTCAGAGACTGGCTCATCTGGAAGCTGAAACTTCACCACTAAAATGCGGCAATCTATAGAAGCAGATTAGGAATGAAGCTAATCCATACTCAAAATAAGATAAAAATAAACCAGGTCTAAGTCTATCATGTCGGCTAACATGACTTTATGAAGGACGGTGATAAGAAACTTCTTATACATCTGTTTGGCAACAACTGACTCATCTACTAGAGTAGAAACCGAGAAAGGCTCAAGGATCTATTCACAACTTATCTCAAAATTTATAGCAACAAATGGGTTCATATAAAAGAAGCTCGACCCAGGTTCTAACAATACATAAACATCAAAATGAAAGACACAAAGCATACTAGTAACAACATTGGGTGAATTCTCCTGCTCTTGGTGAGATGGAAAAGTATAAAACTGATTCTGGCACTGGCCGCGACTTGTACTAGATGATGCGCCCTGAGGAGGAGCTGGACGACCTAAAGAAGTTGGTGCACTATTAGCCTGAGTCTGGGGATGAACATCTCTATTTCCCCACCTAGCATGCAGGAACTCTTAGATTCCATGACCGTCCTAGCCACAACTATAACAACGGCCACAGCTATAACAACCTCTCTGACCCACAAACATTAACCTCTATGATTTTTACTACAATTAGCACATAGGGATTGATTAGGCTTATTACTCACACTATTATGAGATCTGTACATAGAAGACTGACCCCACTATTCTTGCCTATTTTTGGGTAAAGGAGCACAAGATGAAGAAGGTGCAGGCATGGATGAATGATTCTAAAATTATAAATGATTTTCTCCTGCATACCTATTTTAACCATGATCAAACTGCCCTGTTCTATCCCTCTTATTCACTCTCTCTCCCTCCTTCATATTTTCTACCTTAATCTACTAAGCATGCATCATCAAGCTAGGAAGGTCCATATCTCTGTTGAGCATAGCAGTACTACACTCCTTAACTACTATCCCAAACACACAGTCACAAACTTACTAATGCTTGACCTAGGGTTAGCCATCTAGTCAGAGGCATACTTAGACAACTGGTTGAACATAAGGCAATACTCCTTAACTATCATAGAGCCCTGCCTCAGGTTCATCAACTCTTCTATCTTAGCTTCCCTCATCTCAAGTAGGAATAACTTATCTAAAAACGAATCCTAAAATATCTGCCAAGTCATGGGAGCTATATTCTCCGCTCTACTCTTCTTCCACATCACTACCCAATCATAATCAATATCTTTCATCCTATAGGATGCTAATTCTACATCTCTTCTTCAGAAATATGCATGATTCGGGTGATTTTCTTTACCTTATAAAGATATAATTGTGGGTCTTCTCCTGCTTTTGACCCAATGAATTTTGGTGAGTTCACTTTTATGAAATCTTGAATTCTGGCTGTGGCTAAATCCCCATCCTACTGAGGTGGGACTGTAGCCAGATGGTTACCCTAAATATTAGTTGACACAGTTTAGGCTAGCGGGATGAGGTGGTAGGTTACCATTTTTATGGGAATTAGCTCTGCAAGAAGGCAATTTTTATCAAGTGAAAGATGAGTTAGAAGCAAATAGAGATAATGAATACACGATATATCATGAAAGAAGAGATAATTTCCTAAAACTCTCCACAGCCTCTTCCTCATAGATATGAAGTGCTTTAGACTGATGATCAAGACTTTATGTAATGTGGCTTTTCTGGATCTCTAGGACTCTCTAAACCTTAGGATCTAATACCAAGTTTGTAATGCAACAAAATCTGGTTCTGGAGATGCTATACAGTGCTCTGAATTACAAGTAATTCTTAGCTAACCCTGGCTTCCTTTTCTAGAATTGAATCTCAAAGTAGGGAAATATAGATGAAAAATCATAACATATACGGAAAACTATCTGAAATCTTCTGAGTATATCTGAATTATTCTAAACCTCAAAAGTCTGATAAAACAATTGCTAAAAATTTGAATACTAACTCAAAGGTCTAAATCTAAATCTAACAGTCCGACAAGCCTCTACTATCTGAATCTAGAGAATCACTGGGATAGGCCCCAGCTGAATCCACTGTCTACATAAGGAAAGATGTATCTACTAGTAACTTGGAAATATGAATAACTAAGCACTCGAACTATAAGGACTCACCAAATGTATGGATGTAGATAAGATGCTCGAAGATCAATCACGCTGCTGAGACTGAGTACCTAAACCTACATTATGAGACAATGTAGCACATACACATATATGCGGATCAGTACTTTGATGATGTATTAAGTATATGGAGGTGTATGCAATAAGTAAATAATATAATCATAAATTATAAAAATCATGCATGCTAAATGTAAATGACTCACGTAAGCTTGAGTAATCTAAAATCTAGATGTAAAGCATGAATAATAAAATGTGTAATCTAAATCTTGTGAGTCATCAAACTTAGTTCTGAAATCTATAGTTCTGCTCTATTTCTCAAATCACATAGGCTAACTGAAGTTTGAAAAATTATTATGTGCATCTATAGGCTTCAAATCAAACAATATTGTTTAATAGTAAGGGACATCTTTTGGGAGGTTTTTCTAACCGACATGTACACGATGTGAGGATCCATGGTGTCCCACGACTATCCCTTATAAGGTAAGGGCTATTATACTCTTTCCATCGGAATAGAATAATCTAATTTTTTTTATCACAATCTGAGTCATCCATGTAAAAGTGAGAATATTCTGATAATCTGTACCTATGGTGCCACATAGTTTCGGGGTATGAAATCATAGTAACTTACCCATCTCAGTGCTAAATACTACTACCAATAAGCTCAAAATCTTAAGAAATCCACTTTAGAACTTATAAAAAGGTTTTAGAAACCCATCTAAGCTTTTCTTTTTCTTTAAATCTCAAATCTTCTTAAATAAAGTAGATTCTTTATCTAAAATCTGAAAATAATCTAGTCATGGGGTGCTTATAGCACAAACAATCTTAAATCTACAATCTTTAAATGAGGTCCAATGACCCAATTATCAATCTCATATTAAAACATCTTAAAATTCATACTTGGTAATGTAAACATGCATAAATCATCTTAAAATCTAGAAATTACAACACAAAGCATAGAAATATGAATAAAGTCAGGTAATTGAACTTCTAAATCATGAGAAATCTCATAATCTTGTAAATAATGAAAATGGGTATAAACCCTAACTTAAAATACATGGAAAATCATATAAATTGTAGTGAATTTATAATAAAAGTAAAGTTTTGGGCACAAGGATGAAAGATTTATCCTTGTTCAAACCCCACATACCTTAATTGATGATCTTTGATGAGAAACTCGAATCTTGGATTCCTATTGGTGTTTTGGAGATGGATCTTTAGTTCTTTTGTATTGAGAATCCTTAAATTTGGACTATCTTGGAGAATTAATGGAAAAATTTGAGTTTCATGGAGAGGAAGTATGATGTACTTGGGTTTTTATTTGAGGAGAAAGTTGAATAAAGCGTAAAGTGCATTGAAATTTGATAAATCTCATATTTTTGGATGGATTAGGGGTTGAGTAATTTACCAAAATACCCCCTTTAACTTTTAAATGTACATTTTTCCCTATATGGATCGTCACCGCAACGCGCCATAATCACGGTGGCTCATTGAAAAAAGGACACGTGGGAAGTGGGTTCGCTCCGTGATGCACCACCATCGTGGAGACCCTACATTTTCCATTTCGACCTTAGGTGTGACACACCATTATTGTGGAGTGACACTGGAAATTGCCAAACGGGAAAGTAGGCCTCTCCACGACGCGCCAAAATTGCAGAGTATCAATGGAAATTGACAATTATGATTTTACATTTCCTCCGCGATGCGCTAAGGACCCAAATCACTGTGTTTTATGACTAGAACATAAAATAGCCATAACTTCTTACCTGGTTAACGAATTTAGGTGAATCTTATACCATTGGAAAGCTAATTCTATATCCTACGCCATGAAAATTACAAATATAAGGAATTTCACACAAAATAAATATCACTTATTCTACAAGGTACTCTTTGTCATTTTTGGGATGAGTTTACTCTAGGAAAAATTGTGGGGTATTACAAAAGCATAAGCTAGGTCGAAGATCATTGTGGCTAATCTTTCAATAAAACCACAATGACTTCATTCATTGGCTCTTTCGAGCACCCAACAAGTTTGCATTTCGTAATCATCCAAAACCTTAATCAAGCATCCCTATTTATAGGATGATGATCTTGACATGATTTACACTCCTATTACATTTATTTCTAAGAATGCAAAAGGTAGTAAACCATAGGCTTAATTGTCTAGCATTACCTTGTCCCTCTATAACCCTTTTTCAAGGATGTTATGGGTTACCTCATGTTCATCTTCGTCCCTCTATCATGTATGATGAACGATTTTTAGAGTTTGTTGCTTTCACCTATCAAACCTTTTTAGAGATTGGGGTTTTCACCTATAAATTCTAACTCATAAATTCAAGCAATGATGGAATATATACTCAATAACTAACAATTATGCAAACATAACAACGCCCGCACACTAGTACACTTTAGTTCAACATAATTCCATGACTAATTTACTTATCTACCCATAAAGAAAGTAAAGAAAGATATACCATCTAGATTATCCAAAGCATTCATTCTTCACAAAATACAAAAAAATCAAGCCTTCAGAATTAGTTAAACATTTGCCCATTTAGGGTTTCTTACTTCCAATTCAAAATTGTGTATGAGGTAAGAAACACGCAAACAAGAAAGGGTTTTTGCCTATATGAGGTTTGGGATTCGTCTATGCAATTTTACAAAACTACCCTGGGTCATATACTCATTGAACCACAATTGGGTAGGTTCGACCGCGAACGCACCTACACGATCATTACTTTGCTCCACGATCACATTATACTGACCATCTTGAATGACTGGAAATGCAGCCTAAGGGCAGCGGTCCCAGTAACTAAGGTTTAACTGCTCTAGGTCTCTAGCTACACTCTTTGGGTTCCATTTGATCTATTTCTAGCTCCAATACATAATTTTTCCTCCTTCTCAACTATATATCCGCAAAATGTGGATATCATAGCATTTAAATCATAATGATTCCTCATTTTCTTATACAAAATATTAGAGGTGCCAAATGAACACAAATTGAGTGGACCCGCCCAACCCGCCCAAATGTTAATGGGTTGGGGTCAAAATAATTTACTATTGGGTAAAATTTCAACACATTAAGCCTCAACCCATTTTTAAATTAGTTTCAAATGATTCAAATTTAATCTCAACTTCAACCAGTTTAATAGAAAAATATTTTTTTCAAAATTATCCTCAACGCTCTTGAAATGACCTACCTCACCTCACCCAAATCCTACTACACCCCCGGCTTACCCCACTCCCACTCCCACTCCATTAAATATATTATTTTTATTATTTAAAAGCTTTTTATAAAATTTTTCCCATTCCCCACCTCATCCCTATCCCCTTACCTACATTAGACCCCCTCCCTCACCTCCACCCCAAAAATTTAAGAAAAAAAATTCTTACCTCATGAACAAAATCCTACCATCCACCCTTCACCGCATTCCCTATCCCTCCCTAAAAAGATATTTTTTTAATAAATATTTTTTAAAAGTGAATGAATAATTTTTTGATAAAAAAAATCTTACCCCAACCGCCATCTCTCCCTAATCCCTACACCCCCTATACAACAATACCCCATCTCCCATATATATATATTTTTTAAAAAAGTTCACTTTTTTTGCTTTTTAGAAAAAAAACTTTCACCTCAACCCCTATCTCTTCCCTACCCCACACCCCCACACCGCTCCTAATTTTTTTTTAAAAGTATTTGTTTATTTTTTAAAAAAATTATTTAAAAATTCTTACCCCACCCCCATGGCATACCCCTTCCCTAAAAAGTTATTTTTCAAAAAAAAATTAATTTCTTTTTTTAAAAAAATTCTTACCCCATCCAACGTTCCATTCCAATTCAAATTTATTTTCTTGAGTTGGGTTTAAAAGGAGTAAATATTAATATGTTAGTATTTTTGATCTAAGCAGGTCTAATTCGGCAGGTCAAGACCCAACTCAATTTTTACCCATCTCAACCCAACCCATTTAAACCCAAAGTGAATTTTGGTGGGTTATGACCCGATATCCAATTCAACCTATTTAATATTTACAATACCAACCCAACCCATCCATTTGACAGCCCTACAAAACATGGTAGTGTGCGTACATGTTTTGTGAAAATGAATGTTAAAATAACCACTAATCAACACCCTAAAATAAAACCTTGCTTGTCCTTAAGCAACACCAGTCTTTTCTAGGAGACAACTTCACATGTATGCCCACACTCTATTACCCAATGATCATGTTGACTCGAACTTGATTATTACCATAAAAAGTTCTCCACATATGGGCAAAATGATTTTTAACATTGCCCCTCCACATAAAATAAGAAAATGGAGGACGCAATAGACGTTGAGGAGCAACGATATGATAATTACTACTCACTCTAGAAATGAATCACTTGTTGAAATCAACCATAATATTCTTCTTTTATCTCATTGTGCGGATGATTAAAATATCACCCACCTCAACTTGTTCATATGTCTCCTCACAAGAAAGAAAATTTCACACACCTAGTTACCAACACTACAACAAAGAGTTTAAGTGCAAACACTCACTCTCTCAAGAAATTCTCAATGTTAACAAGTACCATGCCATAGGCTTGCCCTATTTTCAATTGCCACTATAATGACCACACTTGGTTGGGAATCACAAAGGACGTTTTTGAGCTTGTAAATTAGGTTTAGGGTAGGGTAGGATATTAACTTAGGAAAATAAGGCTAAACCCTCCTTCAACTTTTAAATTACATTTTTTTCACTTTTTGCTATTGCACCACTTTTTTCCCTTACTCTTTTGCCTATTATGCCTTTTCTTGGTTTTTTCACTTTTCTCGTTCCTTTTTTTTTTGCAAAATCGTGTCTTTCTTTCCTTTGTTGGATCTTTTCTTTCATCTAATCATTATGCTTTATTAGCTTAAGCTTGTAGGCACTTTCTTATAATTGCATGGCCCAACTATACCCTATTTAATTCCCACCACCCCCAACTTAGGCTTTTAGCCTAAAATTGTACACTTAAGTTCAAGGAGGTAGGGTTCAAAAAAAAGGAAAAATAGAAGGGTCAATGCTTGTATGTTTTGCCAATGAAAAGTTCAAAGAGGGTGGCTAGGGGTAACTCCTATGTATTGGTAGGATTTTTAGGCTAAAGTTGGCTTCCAATGTCAAAAGATGGCCTATGATTATTTTACCAACAAACCACAGTCAAAATTTAGCCTTGAAAGACTAATGGGGCAAGCTCTAGATGGTATAAGTACACCTGAGTTGTAGACTAGTAAGCTCACACACAAGGTGGGGCAATTATTCCACCCACTCGAGACAAAAATGGAGTACCAACTATTTTTTGAATTCAATTTTTAGAGTCATAAAAAGAGGCCAATTTTGTTACAAGGTTGCTCACGTCCATGCCATCGAATTGTGAACAAAAAATTTGGATGAAGGGTATTTGCTTTGCATCCGCACCATGCAAAATTTTGTAATCATGGCAACAACACAAGCTATTGTCTCACATTGTGGCACTAACACAGTCAAACCACCCACATGGCTACTCAG
The DNA here is from genome assembly GCF_002878395.1 of Capsicum annuum. Lineage (NCBI taxonomy): Eukaryota > Viridiplantae > Streptophyta > Magnoliopsida > Solanales > Solanaceae > Capsicum > Capsicum annuum. The sequence continues at coordinate 97,623,410 of NC_061121.1, forward strand.
ACTTCACCAATGGGTATGAATATGATCCGAAATCATCAATGTCATAAGTACTCAGACTTTTCTTGCATTGACCATAATGGGATGGGTACTCGGTCTTCCTATGCATCCATGATTAAAAACCCAATTATGAAACTTTCCCTTGAAGAATGTCATTACTCAGTCTATCATAGGGAAAATCTCATCCAATAGAAATAAAATAAAGCAAAAATCTATTAACAAAGCGACTAATCCATGCAAGTGTGGGCACCATCGTAGTGCCCAAATATTACAGACCAAATTCAAATAAGAATCATCTAAGAGAGCAAAAAAGTATGCATAAATATAAAAAATATAGGCCAAAATCAAATTAATAAGGAGACATCCCCAACTAAAAAGGTTGCAGTGTCCCCACTGCAAATATAATCAAGGATAAAATAGATAAGGGTGCTCCATGAAACCACATCAAGGGTTTCTATCACTCTCAAACTCTTTATCATCATCATTCTCCTTAAGATTAGATCACTCAGCTGGGCCTCATCATCACTCTCCACCCAAGAGGAAGGAAGTCGATCATGGGGTCTTAGGACCTTCTATAGGCACTTCACCCCTTTTCACATTTTGATAAAAATTTTATGCCTCTTCTTCTCTCTTGTGATTGTCTTTTCATGTGTGCATCGGAGGTCTCGGTGTGATTCCGCCAAAGAGGAGTAGGCTTTCTCAAGCCTAGCAATGGTAGTTTATTTTTTCTTTTGATCCTCGCTATACTTCTCGTAATTGGGACTTGACACATGGGAATGGTGAGTGGTGGATTACCCTTCTTGTACAAAAAAGACACAAGCTCCGTAGTGGTTATTTATAATACCTTATATTTTTCCAAGCTTAAATTTGTCCTTAGAATGTTAAAGGATAGCTTCCAAATTGAATAGCATTTATTTCGTGGGGAATTCTTATTATTTAGACTTTCCATGGAATGGGAAATTGAATAAGTTTTCAACGATACCAAATTTTCCCAATTCCTATACTTGATAAATGAGTTAAGATGTTTTTAAGTTAGCAGTGTGCCACCTGGTAGTCACCGCATTGCGGAGATGGTTAAATTCATAATTGTAATTTTTCAATGGACCACCGCAATATTGGTTCATCATAGAGAGGTCCATTTTCCTATTTTTCAATTTATAGTAGTGTAACACTATAGTGGCGCATCGCACTAAAGTCCAAAATGGCATTCCTATAGTGAACCGCGATAGCTTGGCATTGCGGGTCCCCCCAATTTTTCAATTGTCAAGTTTCAGTGAGCCACCGCATTTGTGGCACGTCACGGTGGCCCATAAAATTGGGACCTAGTTACATTTTTTCATATTTGTTTAGGAGTTTAAACAGGGTATTTTAGACTTTTTCCAAGCTCCCAATCTGTCCAAACATAAGATTTAAGCTTATTCTAAGCACTTTATGCTCATTATTAAACCTTCTCTTCAAAACCAAAACCCTACAAACTAAAATCTCCTTCTCCAAGAAAACCAATTCTTCCATTTATTCTCCAAGGAAATTAAAGATTAACGATTACCAATACAAGAACTCCAAGAACTCATCTTCTAAAGCATCATAGGAATGAAAGATTCAATATTTTCATCTAAGATCATCAATTAAGGTATATGGGGTTTTTCAACAAGGATCTCCTTTCATCCTAGACCCCAAAATTAGTTTTCAATCATAAATTTACATAATTTTCAATGAGATTACATAAGATTTGAATTAGGGTTCATACCCATTACTGCTATATACAAAGTTTTGAGATTTTGTGATATTTTGAAGATGAATTGCATGTGTATTTTCATATTTCCATGCCTATTGTAGTAAATTACAAATTTTGACATGAATTATCATTGTTTTCATTATCAAGTATGATTATTATGATATTTTGACACGTGTTTTATATATGGGGTATTACCCTAAGATTGAATATTATTATTTTGAGAAAGTTAATCCTTTAAGCATCTTATGAGCTAATTATATCAGATTTATAATAAAGTTTTGATCTGTTGATCCTCAAATGAGTTTTGGAAACCACTTTACAGATTTAGTGCAAATTATAGAAAGGAAAATAGCTTCATTTTTACAGATTTATTTAGATAAATGCATAACTGGTTTCATAATAAATCCTTATGCAAGTTTTAAAGTGGATTTCCATGAGATGAGCATAGCAAATTAAAGGGAGTAGTATTTAGCACCGATTTGAGTATGATTCCAAGGTCTCATTCCCCATAACTACGTACCACCGTAGGATTTATATTAAGTGCCCATAGTGGAAAGAGTTATGATCACTTAAGCTGAGGTTATACTTTCTTGCAAGAGTATGACGCCTCTCCCCAATGTGAGGTTTCTTCCTTAGGAGGTTAAGACGTTGGACTCCATGTAGCTCACCTAGTTTATGTCAGTTAAGAGAACCTCCCTCACAGATAATCTATTGAAAAAGTATTTTCCTAACAGTAAAGATTTTTAGAATTGTTATAAAGGTATTTTCCCTACCATTAAGAGTATATTCCCTAAAAATTTAAAAGAATTCCCTTGTAGAACCCTTTTTTAAAAATGTTCCTTGCTAGTAAAAGTAAATAAAAGTTTTGAGTATTTCCCTACAATTAAATAAAATCTTTTAGAAAACTAGATGTAAAGGTTCACGAATTTATTCAGACTATGCTTTACAAAAAGAATTTAGCAACAGTTTTCAGCTTTCAGATCTTAGATTTAAGATTGAGTTCTTTCTATACTTAGACAATATGATTTAATGAGAGAATACAAGAACAACTTTTAGAACTAAGTGTTATAACTTGCAATATTTATGCTGTATGTTTTATCATTCAACATTTATGATTTTTAGCTTTCAGATATTCTAGCTTATGTGAGTCATTTACATTTAGCGTGCATTGTTTAATAAATGATGATGATGAGATGATGCTTTACTTATGCATTTTACCCCTATATACTCAGTACATTCTCAAAGTATTGATCCATATATATGTCTAAGTGCTATATTGTCTCATAATAAAGGTACGAGTTATAGCACGCATACTATATTTAGATAGCTTGCAGATTCCAACCAATAGATGACGAGTTCTCCTACTTCTGGGACTTTAGTTAGATGTTATTTATGTACTTTACTTGCTTACTCTCATGTATTAATTAGTAATAGTTGGGGTCGCGTCCTAGCTATCTATAGTCATTATAGTAGAGGCTTCATAGATGCCAGTTAGAGTCAGTTATGTATTTTCAATTTCTCTTTTAGACCTTATCAGAATGTAAAAGTTTTATTAGTATTGTATTTTCACAGATTCTTCCATTATTATGTTTTCGCACTATAAACTCAGTTATTTTATACATATTATTCAGTGTTTTATGAGTTATGCCAATATAAGGGTTAGCTTAGGATCACTTATGGTCCTAAGCACCATGTGACATCTCAAGACAAATTTTTGGGGCGTTACAATGTTATATTAACTCAAATCTCCTCAAGTGTTCTGGTAGTTGTTGGATTATCAGACTCAATCTCAATACATAACAACTTTTCCACATCGATCTTTCTCTTCTTGACTTTGCCAAGTGCACCCTCTCCTTAATTCCTAATAGGTTAAATTGGAGTACCAAGATGTACCTATGTATCACTAGCATACTTATAAACCCCCACTCTCCTGTAACGCTCAGTAATAGTTCTTGAAATGATCCATTTTATTAACCACAAGATGACGAACATCCAAAGGAATGCTTTCTAGAATGAAAGTAACCAGATGATCTAGTATATTTAGGACTACTGTCATGTGGGTACATGGAAAGACTCGGCTACAAATAATGTTCAACCATATCCTAGCCTTAGAAGTGAAGTCATTCATGAAGATGTTGCATTTAGTCTTGGCCTAAGAGACTTCTTTCTGGAACATAGATGTTGTACTAACCAACTCCCTAGTTTATACCCTTTTGCTTTGGACTCACCCATATCTACATGTTGGAGCCCATAAACATCATTGATTTTCTCCACCCCAACTCTAACCAATTTTCCCCAAATCTTAATAGTTATATTGAATGGGTCCTAGAAAGACATTTCACTGATATTGGCATAAATATCAAGAACCCATTGTTCATTTGTAATGCATGGATTTGGGGAAAAACACAGCCACCCTGTGGCTTCAAGTTTGTCTTAAAACACTGATAGTTTCTCTGAAACATTCTCCAAGAAAATTTATCTTTCTGAGAGCAGCTTTGTCCTTCAAAGATCACTCTATTAGTGAGTGTGGCACTCAGCTGTGATGAATCAGATGTGATCATACTTGTCCATGGGTTAGTACTAAAAGTACTAGGAACACATTCTAATATTCAATGACATTTTTAACATGTAACTGTACCAGATCCTTCACTAAAGCTCATTGGGATGGGTGCTTAGTAGTTCTTGGCTAAAAATTGGAAGTGCAGGATTTTTGGCAAGGAAGGAAACAGGCCTAGTTACCACGATCGCAAGCTATGACCGTATTTGCATTGCTGTAAATGCAAACCATAGCTGCGGTCGCTATATATGAGGCTAGTTTCCTGCCAACTCCTTATGTTAAACTTTCTTCTAACTTTTTACGATACTGGCTTGCTTTAAACATAGATTCATATGAATAAAAATTGAGCAATACTAACAAGTGCTTGAATGTTCTCTTTAACATGCAAATATCATTATTGAAAGTTCATTTGGGCAATGTGTCAAACACATGGTGTGCACCCCATATTTGTCTTCCTTTTTTCACATATTTGTGGGTACTCAAGATTTCTCCCTAGTGTACACACCTTATTCTAGCAACCAATAACACACCAATACCAAGTAGGACAACATGGACAATATAATAATCAAAAAGGTTAGGCCCTCTCTTAATCATGCATTCTAGGGACTATTTTAAAGATGATCGACGTATGGATTCATGAAACCTATAAGAATTATAATGCCAGAGGTATGTAAGGATGTTGTTGGAGAGCTCACATACATGGAAAGAATCTAGCCTAATTAGAGAGTAAAACTTGAAAGGGAGTGTGAGGGAAATGAGGGGAAATTAGGGATTAAGTGGCTGAAGTAACCACGACCGTGGTCAAGTGGCTGCGATCATGCTTGGGGACCACAATTGCGACAACTGAGAGTAGTTATGCTCCTCTGTTTTCCACTATTCATCTCTATGTTTTTATTTTTACAAATTTTCCCCTATTTAATTCTTAATGTAAAATTGCACACTCCCCCCTTTCTAAGCTCATCTAATGCACTCCATTGTGGCACAAATACATGAGTTATTCATACGCAAAATCTAACATCTTTACTAAATAAACAAGACAAAAAGGAAACGAGTCACATTCGTGGCATTTGTGGGTTGACTCCCACCTAGCACCTTAGTTAACATCGTGGCATGACATCTTTCTTCATCAATCTTCAAGATGGGTCCTTAAGCCCCTCCTCATTCGCCTTTTCACCCTCAACATCCACCACAAATAGAACTTGAAGTTCTCTAATTTATTTTTTTGTCTTGCAAATTTTGAAAGAGACCTCATCCTCTTGTACCCTAAACTTTATTTACCCCATCTCCAAGTCTACAATTGCTCTTTCGGTGGCCAAGAAAGGGCGGCCAAGGATAATAGGTACCTCTTGGTCCATTTCACAATCCAATACCATAAAATCCACTGAAAGTATAAACTTGTCCACCTTAATAAGGATATCAAATATAATTCCCATTGGCCTTTTGATATACCAGTCCACTATTAAGAGTCGCGTAGAGGTCGATGTAGGGGAATCCAATCCAAGCTTCTTTTAGATGAAAAAAGGCATTAATTTTATGCTAGCACCAAGGTAACATAGAACTTTTTCAGACTCATGTTTCCATATTGTGCAAGGAATGGTGAACGCTCTTGGGTCATCTTTATTTTCCGTAACCTTACTATCCATGATAGCACTACACCCATGAGTGACCTCAATGGTGTCACCTTCAAAAAACTTCTTGTTTGACATCAACTTTTTCATTAAATTAGCATATCCTGGGATCTCTTGGATCGCCTCGAGCAATGGGATGCTTATCGATAGATTGCTATGTTTTTCCATAAACTTAGTAGGGGCCTCATTATCACTATCCAATTTGGGAGAAAGTAATCTTTCTCAGGGTTTCAGGACTTTCTATAGGCGCTTTACCCACTTCTATATCTAACTAAAGAACTTATCTCTATTATTCTACCTTTTCTTCATCTTCTTATGGGAGATTCAAAGCTCTCTGGGAGATTCTGCTATTGCTGATGTAATACCCGTATTTTTCCTACCTTGAAATTTTCCCCCAAGAATATTAGAAGCTTTCTTTGAAAGATGAATCCACTTTTAAAGATATGGTATTTTAAATATTTTCAATATTTTTTCAAGTGTTAAATTCCATAAGCTTTCCATCGATACCAAATTCGGCCAAATCCAACACCCGAGCAAAGAGTTAGACCCTTTAAAGTGAGACAATGTATCACTTGAGCCATCAGCACGTCGCGGAGCAAACTTAAATGACAATTGTCAATTTCCAGTGTTGCTCCACGATATTTGCATGTTTTTCCAAACTTCCAGGTCTCTAACAAGGTGGCAACACGATAGCTCTGCATCACGGCACCATACGGATTCCTAATTGTCCAGTTCTAATGACTTGGCATAATAGTGGCCCATCGCGCTAAGGATGAAAATAGAGAAGTTTTAACAAGAATTAATACACGTGTCCTAGGGTTAAAAGTATCAATTTCCCTACCCTATATAAGCTCAAAACACGGATTTGAGCCTCCATTACACCAAAATATACTCTATTCTCCCAAAATCCTCTCAAGAACACATTAGGGTTTTTCATAGAAGATTCAAGTTCAAGAATTTCTTCCTTCAATATTCATGTATTTATGAACCAAGGTATGCGTAGTGTTCATTCATGGACTCTTTACGTCCATCAAGCCCAAGAATCTCTTTTCCAATATCAAGTTTATGGATTTCTTTATGAGTTTCATGTTGGGTTTTTTTAGTTCATGTTGAGAATGATTAATTAAATTCTAATCCCTGTTGGGTGGTTAATTTTATGTGGAATTGATTAGGATAGATGTATATTCATGTGAACTCATGATTAAACCCTATAATGATGAAATTAGAATTGAACCATGATGTTTAATTGTTGTATAATGGTGTTTACATATACTACTGAATGCCTATATATAGGAAAAGTGTCCAACTAGCATGATATTATGAAATCCCCATTTATGTACAAGTTTATGCATATCACATATCTGATGAAGGTTTTCAATATATGAATTATGAATTGTGTTGTTGGTCATAGGTTCAAGTAAGACATGCCATGTCAGTTTTTTCTCATTGAGTCCTGGGGGTAATTGTACCCAAACATTTAGCTGTAAGCGTATAGCCATGTCATATTTTCACGATTTCCTTAGTCAAGCCATGATCCATAGAACTCAGTCAGTCATGTGACTCAGAAAATCTCAGAAATCTCAGTAATCTCAGTAGTTTAGTAACCTCTATGATCTTAGTATTCCTAGTAAGTCTTAGTAACTTCAGTACTCTCAGTCAGTCCTCAAATCTCAGCAGCATTCTATCGGTCACTGAAACTCAATAAATTCATTTTTATCTCTACTAAATGATACCATCAGTTTACCAGTTTATTTAAGTTAAATCAGTCCAGTTTAGGTAATTAGTTCAGTTTCTATTCAGTTGGGAGTAGGATTCACCACCAAGTGAACTCAAGGATGGGGACTCACCTATTATTTAGTGAAGGGTGTGATCCTTAAAAGCAATCCTTGTGTTTCAGAACTACGTAAGCAACATAGGTTGAGATGCACCCTACGCATTTTAGGATATATATATATATCTCATTTGGATTACCTATTGAGAGAGGATAACGGAAGAGCTCCTTGTCAGCAACGATATACTCACAGTAGGTCTTTACCCATAGCATGGTATTGACACCCTTCCAGTTGGGATTACTGGTTGAACCCCATAAGTTTAATTTTGGGGCATGTCGATTAGATGATTACCTCCTATAGTCTTAGTCTTAGTCTTAGTCTCACTCTCAGTAAACGAACTCAGATAGTTCTTTAGATTTCAGGATTGTCAGATATAGTCAAATTCAGATACAGTATGGAACTCATATAGTTCCATTAGATTTAGGACTGTCAGATACAATCACTCATGTTATCAGTTATATCAGTTCTCAGAACTCATGTTATCCAACTTCAGGACTGTCAGATACAGTCAACCAGACTAGTTCGTCATAATCAGAACTGTTAGAAATAGTTATTCATGTATCAGTAACATAGTATCAGTCCCTCAGTACTCAATAATATAATTTTAGTCTTTCTTACTTATTAGTGACTCAGGGGTCAATATCAGCAGACTCAATATTTAGTCCTATCACGATCTCAATTATAGTTACATAGTCATGCATGTATTCTCACGTTTATCTTAGTTAGTCTGTTAGTATTGTACATACATATGATCCATTTTCATTCACCCTACCTCACTTGCATACTAGTATTTAAAGTTCTAACACATTTGTGCTATGGTGTCTTATACCATAGGTTTAGAAGTACGAACTCTAGAGAACCAATAGCACCCAGTTCAGCGATCAAATTTAGAAGTGAGTTCTCATCCTTCAAGGACATGATAATCACATTACTATTTAAGTTTTTCATTTATTTCAGTAGTTGGAGTTAGTTGGGAACATATCCCATCAACTCTTTATTCAGATAGTTTAGAAGCTTTCAGACTATAGTATGTTTAGACAATTATCTTAGTTATTTTCATATTGTTATACCATATTTTTACGATATTATTTGTATTATTTAGTGCTCAATTTACAGATATCGATGATAGGTTATCTTGTGGTCCTTTGGGGTCATGGGCACCATGTAGCATTCCGGGTGCCAGATTTGAGGCATTACAAACATGGTATCAGAGTCTAAGGTTCAATAGTATCCTAGGAATAGGAAAAGCCATATCTAGTAGAGTCTTTTACATGCGTGTGTCGTGCACCACACTTATGTGCAGGAGGCTATGAAATATTTTTGGAATAGTTTCCCTTCTTTCAGTATTTATGGTGCCAGTGAGCATAGGCTCAAAGTTAAAATCTCAGTCTAATCCACTTCTTCCCTTTATTTATAGATCATGGATACCAAAAGGGGTAGTGAAAGGGAAAATGGAAATCAGTTAGCACATTATCCCATCCAGCCAAATCCTCTGGATAAGCATGTCTCTCATGCAGAATTAAGTACTGTATTCACTACTCTAGCCAGTTCAGTCGCAACCCAGAATGAATGGCAAGCTGCAGTTCCAGCTAACCCAGTGGAAAATTCTACTACAATCAGGATTTAGGACATCACCCAAATGAATCCTCCTCTATTCACCAGTTCTAAGTTTGAAGAGGATCCACAAAAGTTCCTCGATCAGTTTCAGAAAGTCACAGACATTATAGGAGTGACTTCTAGTGAGAGCATAAAGTTAACCATCTACTAGCTACAAGACGTAGCCCATACGTTGTATAAATAGTGAGGGTAGACAGGGCTACAGATACAAAGCCCATAGAGTGTGAAGAGTTCGCTACAACTTTCTTAGATAGGTTCTTTTCTATAGAGCATAAGGAGGCTAAAGTGTTAGAGTTTATCAATATCAGAAAAGGTAAAATGAGCATAAAACAATACTCTCTCAAGTTTATTCAGTTAGCTAGGTATCTCCCCATGTAGTAGAAGATAGCAGATCTAGAATGAGTAAGTTTACATCAAGGGTATCAGGTAGAGTGGTTAAGGAGTGCAGGACTGCGATGTTGATTGGTGACATGGACATACTAGGCTTATGATATATGCCCAATAGATAGAGGAGCAGAATCTTAAGAAGAAGGAGAGAGAAAATAAGAGAGCTAGAAAAGGTAGTTATAGTTTTCAATAGCATATGTCATAGGGTGGTAGCCGTTCTCAATTGTGTCAGAAATGTTCAGCCCTAGTTCACTCTTCAGCTAGTGCCTCAGTACCAAAGTTCAGAAATGACCATATTAATGGGGTATTAGGCTCCAAGGCTCAGAATAGTGAGGGTAGGATTCTTACTCATTCGTTTTGTGCATAGTGTGGTAAGTATCACAAGGATATGTGTTGAATCAGTAGTGGTATGTGTTTCTAATATGGTGAGTTAGTTCACAAGGTTAGAGACTACCCCCAATCAGTTCATCAGAGTTATCTCCACTTATCATTTTAAATCGATCGCCTAAATCAGCAGGGTGTCAATTTTAGTGCTATCAGTGGGCAACGCCCAACCAGACTCTATGCACTTCAGACCTGACAGAATCAGTAAAATCCTCCTGATAGAGTCACGAGTATGTTATAGAACTCTCATTTACATGTTCATGCTTCTTCATATTCATGAGTTCCTTTTTATTTTGAAACGTTGCATTCCAGTTAAACCATGGGGTCAGAAAGTCAAGCCTTCAAATTGTAGTAATAGTTCCAGTATGTGTAAGTAATAACTAAGGGAAGATAATTCCCGACCTACTCTTATCTCAGTGCAATTGTTTTTACCATAATAATCACCTTAGCTACATATGTTTCACACATATTCCATAGGATCGTGTGCGTGTCAAATTCCTAGCAGGACGGGGTCCAACACCCTCAGTAGTATGAGCCATGTTTTATGAACACAGAAATTTCAGACTTAAGTCATACATCTCATGACTCAAGCACTCGTGTCATGTTTTACCAAATCTTCAGTCCATATGACTTATGCTCTACTCCTAGTGATCAGTCAAGCTCAGATCAAGTCATGTATATCACCAGTTTAAATCTCTTGATAAATCTATATTGTTGGTACTCTGTTCCTCAGGCCTTAGTCGATTTTTCAGGTTGATGTAGTATTTATTTAAGCATCAGATCCTTACCTATTCCAATATTTCCCTCAGTAGTTATCTGTATCCAGTCTCAATACTTTACTACCAGTCTAAACCTCAAATATCAGAATTGAACATTCAGTTCCAGTCAGAATCTCAGTTATAGTTTTAGTTATATTACCAACTTTAGTTCAATAATTAGATGAGAAACTCAGTTCAGTTCCAAACTTTCTTGATCAATGCTACAACTATCAGTCACTCAGTTAGTAGTATTTTAGTACCTTAGATTATAGAATGTTTCCAAACCATGATAAATGACTAACCTTGTATTCTTGAGGTGATGCAGTTTTGCTCATTCATTCTCAGTTACCTCACGTTAATCAGTAAATCATTATCTCCTATGTATAATGTTTTACAGACTTAGTCCAGTAATTCATACTAAGTACAGACTAGTTTTTCATACCCATTATTCAGCTATCAGTTATCCAGTTAATCAGATAAGTCATATATTTACGCATTCTTGCTCAGCACCTTATAAATATTTCAGTAGTCTCAGTTGCAGTGCATGAAGCATAGTTACTTTATCTTAGATGATGTATCAGGCCTTAAGATTCAGATCATAGATAATCAATCGATTAAGATACTAGGTGCCTTGTGCATTGCCTCAGTTTCTACTCAGTAGCTCAGCAAAAACAGTAATCCTAGAGGGATCTAGTGTCCCTAGGGGGAGATATGCTATGATCCCCCAAACCTTTATAACATAAGCGTCCTATTCTCTTCTCACAAAATGAATCCATTTTGAAGTAGGGTATACTCATAAGTTAACCCTTATGTTCGCATCTCAATCTTGAGCCATGTATTTAAAGGCTCGAATCAATTCATCAATTTCAGTGTGTATGCCATGTTTCAGCCTCAGTTATGTACTCAGGTCCTCATTGATGCATACTTCTAGCATAATCATGGGGTCATCAGTACCTTTCAATCATGTAATAGTTTTTTAAGCTTACTCAATTCCGTGTTCAAACTACCATTACAAACTTGGTATTCAATTCATACTCAAATCCTCATTAAAAACTTGGTACTAAGTACTCTTTCATCTTCAATCATGTATTCATATACCAGTTCAGTTATGTAATCATGCATTAGACATGCATTCTCACTACGAGAAATTTAGATCATCAAAACATTCAGTCATGTATTCATAAGTCAATTATCCATGTATTAGATATGCATGAATTCAACTTATCAGTCGTGCATCAGATATGCATGTTCAGTATGTTATATTCAGCTCTTCAGTCATGTCATTCATGAGATCATGTTTCAGTTATTCATGTTCAGTATGTATGTCAGTTCATCTTCTCCCCTCTCACTCAGTCTCATTCAATGACGAATGTTCTCAAGGGGGAGATATTGTAATATCCGTACTTTTCCAAGCTTGAAATTTTTCCCCAAGAATATTAGAAGCTTACTTTGAAAGATGAATCCACTTTTATAGATGCGTTATTTTCAATATTTTTACTTTGTTTATGTGGGAAATTCCAAAATCTTTCTACTGGTACCAAATTCACCTAAATCCGACACCCGAGCGAAGAGTTAGAGCCTTTTTAGTGAGACAGTGTATCACATGAGCCATCAGCACATCATGGAGGCTGGTTAAATGGCAATTGTCAATTTCCAGTATTGATCCACAATAGTGTCACATCGCGCTAAACTTCTAGGTGTCAAACAAGGTGGCACTGGGATAGCTTTGCGTCGCACCACCATGCAGATTCCTAATTATCCAATTCTAGTGACTTGGTGCGATGTTGGTGCGTCGCGCCAAGGATGTAAATTAGGAAATTTTCACAAGAATTAAAATACATATCCTAGGGTTAAAAGTGTCAATTTCCCTGCCCTATATAAGTCAAAAAACATGGATTTGAGCATCCATTACACCAAAATATACTTTATTCTCTCAAAATCCTCTTAAGAACATATTAGGGTTTTTCATAAAATATTCAATTTCAAGAATTTCCTAAATAAATCCTTGTGTATTTACAAACCAAAGTATGTGTAGTGTTCATTCATGAACTCTTTACGTCCATCAAGCCCAAGAATCTCTTTTCCAACTTCAAGTTTATGGATTTCTTTATGAGTTTCATGTTGGTTTTGTTTTTTTCATGTTGAGAATTATTAATTAAATAATAATCTACGTTGGGTAATCAATTTTATGTGTAATTAATTAGTATATTCATGTGAACTTATGATTAAACCGTATAATGATGAAATTAGAATTGAACCATGATGTCTAATTGTTTTACAATGTTATTTACATATACTATGCCTACCATATGTTTAATTGAATGCCTATATAAAGGAAATGTGCCCAACTAGCATGATATTGTGAAATTCCCATTTATGTACAATTTTATGTGTATCATATGTTTGATGAAGTTCATCAATATATGAATTATGAATTGTGTTGTTCATCATGTGTTCAAGTAAGCCATGCTATGATAGTTTCTTCTCATCGATTCCTTACGGTACTTGTACTGAAACATTTAGATGTGTGCCTATAGCCATGTCATGTTTTCATAATCTCGACAGTTAAGCTATGATCCATAGAATTCAGTCAGTCATGTGACTCAGGAAATCTCAGAAATCACAATAATCCCAGTAGTTCAGTAACCTCCATTATCTCAGTATTCCCAATAAGTCTCAATAACTTTAGTACTCTTAGTCTATCCTTAGATCTCACTATTATTTTGTCGGTCAACAAAACTCAGTAAATTAAGTTTGAGCTTCATTAAATGATACAATCAGTTAATCAGTTCAGTTCAGTTAAATTAGTTCAGTTTAGTGAATCAGTTCAGTGTCTATTCAGTTAGGAGTAGGATTCAGCACCGAGTGAACCCAAGGATGGGGACTCACCTATTATTCAGGGGAGGGTGTGATCCTTAGAAACAATTCTTGTGTTTGAGGACTACATAAACAGTGTTGGTTGAGATGCACCCTACGCATTTAAGGATAAATATATACATGTCATTTGGGTTACCTACTAGGAGGGGTTCATGAATGAGCTCCCTGTCAGTGAAGTTATACTCACAATAGGTCTTTACCCATAGCACAGTATTGATACCCTTCTAGCTGGGGTTACAGGCTAAACCCCACCATTTTAGTTCCGAGGCATATCGGTTAGATGATTACCTCCCACATTCTAAGTCTTAGTAAAAGAACTCAGACAGTTTTTCAGATTTCAGGATAGTCAGATACAGTAAAATTCAAATATAGTATGGAACTCAGTTAATTCTATCAAATTCAGGATTTTTCGATACAATTACTCATGTTATCTATTGTATCAGTACTTAGATCTCATGTTATCAGTATTCAACTTCAGGACTACCAGATATAATTAACCGGACTAGTTCTTCAAAATCAGAACTGTCATAAATAGTTATTCATGTATCAGTAACATAGTATCAATCCCTTAGTATTTAGAAATATAGTAACAATCTTTCTCACTTATCAGCAACTGAGGGGTCAATATCAGTAGACTCAGTACTCCATCCTATCATGATCTCAGTTATAGTTATGTAGTCATGCATGTATTCTCACATTCATCTTTATCAGTTTGTTAGCATTGCTCATACATATGAATAATTTGCTTTCAGTCTACCTCACTTTCATACCAGTACATTTAAAGTATTGATGCATTTGCGCTATGGTGTCTTATACCATAGATTTAGAAGCACGAGCTTTAGAGAAATAGTAGCATCCTAATTCAGCGATCAGAGTTAGCAGTGAATCCTCATCCTTTGAGGACATGGTAATCATATTACTATTTTAGTTTTTAGTTTATTTTAGTAGTTGCAGTTAGTTGATAACATGTCCCATCAACTCTTTATTCAGACAGTTTAGAGGCTTTCAGACTACAGTATGTTCAAACAATTATCTGTGTTTTTTGGGTATCATTATACCATATTTGTCAGTTATGTACTAGTATTGAACCCAATGGCCTTTCAGTTTATGTTTCCACATTTATGATATTATTACTATTATTCAGTGCTTAGCTTACAGATATTATTCATGGGTTAGCTTGTGGTCCTTTGTGGTCATGGGTAGCGTGTAGCATTTCGAGTACCAAATTTGGGGCGTTTTATCTAACTAGGATCTCTTAAGCCTAGCAATAATGGTTCCCTATATCTGTTGGTCCTCTTGATACTTCTCATAATTCGAGCGAGACATATAAAAGTGGTAGGTTGTGGAGAGCTCTCTCGACCCCTGGGAGATCTTGACATAAGCTAATTAATAACCCTAATATGAACTCCAATATCTTCAAGTGTACCGTTAGTGTATGGCCTATAGGACTCTTGCTCCTCACATGTCGACTTTCCCAAGTCGATCTTCCCCTTTTTTCTCTTGCCTGGTGTACCCTCACCCAAGATTTGAGAGGTTAAATAGGGGTTCCAGGGTGCACCCAAAGGTCATTCGGGTACTCCACAATGCTGGATCTCCTGTAAAACTCAGTGATAATAGAATGGAATAAGAATTTCATACCACCATAGTTCCTAAAAAACTTCATATCAAATATCACTATACGATCAATATTCAAAGAAATGTTATCCAGTATGTAGGAAACCATACGGTCATGCATATCTATAACTGAAGTCAGATTGCTGTAATGAGAGACCTGGCTACAAATGATGTTCAGCTATATACGGACCTCAATACTTAAATCATTCATGGAGATGCCCCTTTTGGTTGTCTCCCATGAGACCTCCTTTACCTAGCATAACCTCTCTTCCATCTATCTTCTTGGATCACACCCCTTTGCCTCAAAGTCTACTATGTCTCCATTTGGGAGCCTATACAAATCATCAATTTTTTTTGCCCCAAATTTCATATTCCTCCCCAGATCCTGATGATTGGGTTCACAAAAGATACTATACAAAGATTAGCGTAGAACTCTTGCACCCACTTCTCATTTGCCCAGCAAGGATCCAGAGCAGAACATCTCCATTCGGTGGCTATGATTCTATCATAAAATGCCGAAAGCTTTTTTGATATATTTTTCAAATAGATACCTATTTCTGGAAGCAACTTTGTCTTTGGAAGCTCATCGTAGTATTGGTTGTGGAACTCACAAGTCATGAACCTAATTTTGTCACAATTATCCATGATGTAAACCTGAGAAATATGACGATAGTAAAAATATTTATCATCAACATTTTCATGCTTAAACTAGATTATGTTGTTCAATAAAAATCATATGATGGGTACTAGGTGGTGTTTCAACAAAAATTAGAACTGTATAAATTTTGGCCCAAGCTAAGATTCAGCCTCAATTATGGGGATCTGCAATAGCTTGTTTGCGATAGTGGCTACCACGATCGCAGTACTTGAGACCTGATGTTCAAGAATTTCACTAGTTAAACAATCAATTTCCGGGGCCAAAATGTGTTCAAAAATAGCAATTATTTGGTTAGCATATCAAACATATCTTCTAAGTAATTAATCTTACCTCCACAAGGTGAAAATAACTAGTTACAAACTCTTTTGGCCATTTGATTGTGAACTTGGTGAGCTCCCTATATTTTACTCAATTATCACATAATTTTGGGTACTCAAGACTTCACCACATGCATGCACACCATTTCTAACATCTAATTACCACACAAGTATGATTCAATAATTATTTAGCAATAGAAACATTGTTTTAGTCCCAACATAGTTCATGAACTCTAATGCCTACTCACAGTAATTAAAAATATGAATTTAAAGAACTTATTGGAAGAGAATAAAAGATGGATTAAAAGACTCTTTTGGAATGCTCAAAATATAGACAAAAATGGGTGCAATTTGAAAGAAAAGTTGAGAACAAAGGTGAGGGAAATGAAAGACCAATCGTATTTTAAAATAGGTCTGAATGGGATCACTGTCAAAGGTATTCAATTATGGACACATAGTTGATTGAAATCATGAAACAAAGCCTGTGATCGTGGTAACAGAGGGCATTTCTGCACCTCTAGTTTTCCCCTGTTCGGTCCAACATACAAAAATCCCATACTTTCCCTCTTTGAAACTCATTTTATACACTTCAAAGTTCTGTAAATGCATGGATTCATCAATGACAAAATTTAAATCTACACTACTAATTTAAAAAAAAAGATATGAGCCACTTTCATGGCATGATTGGCTCTTTCCCACCGAGTGCTTAGTTTTTATGCCGTTTTACGACACCTTTTCAATTATCATTTATGTCTCCACTTAGAAGATTTGGATAGATATCGCATATTGCGACCATTGTGTTTTGAGTAAAAGTTAGGCAAAAGATTCAAATATTCCAAACTGAGGCTAAACAAAATTGAGGGGGTAGTGATTATGCCTCTATCTTCCCACTTTGAAGAGTTGAATCTTTTATCCAACTTCACATAAAAGTTTGAATATTCTCATTGGGTATAGGTGGAACATCAAAAAACAACTAGTTGAACATTTGCTTTTTATCTTCTTGGTCTTAAATGAGGGATGTCATCTTGCCTTTTTGGAATGAAAAACTCTAAAATATATGGATTTTGTACCCCATATCCAAATTCATCATTTGCTTGGGTGGCTCGACTTTCATCATATCCACCAAGAATAATGGCGAGAAGTGATTAGAATGAGGCCGTCTTCCTAGTTCCAGAGTCACATTCTTCTTGAAGTTCTCACCTGAGAATGTATTAGAACCTTCAAAATGGATTTTCTTAGCTTCTTCTTTAAATTCTAGTACCCTTTCATCAAAGCTACCATCCTTTATTATTTTTGGTTTGGTTGGTTGGTAAATACCCGAGGATTCTTTACTAGAAAGTTCATAATCAACCATATGGCTCAATACCTTTTCTTTATAATCCTTGTGTTGAGGAGTGGGCATATCTATGTAATTTGAAGGGTTGGTTTCCTCAAGCACTCCTTCTTTTCCACTCTACAATCCAAATGCTCCATGGATTGATTCAAGTAATGCACGTCCTCCTCTATTGTAGTTACATGATCTGAAATAGTTAGACGCATTGTATCAACGCCATTGTATTTGACGAATTGTTCCTGCCTTGCCACATCATGAGACCTATCAAACTCATAAGAAGAACTTGCATTTTTGTTAGCATAACCAGGGGAGGGGATATTTCGAAAATAACTCCAATATCTAGCTCAACCACCACATAAAGAACAACCATACCTCCAATAGGATCAAGATGGTGTACAAACTTCTTTCTTGGGACCATATTTATAAACTTGCAAAAGTGGGGTCCACCATAATATGGACATGGATCATTAAGACAATATTTGCAACCACTAACCTCATATTCATTCAAAGATGTCATAGTAACAAGTAAACAAAAATAAAAATCTACCTAACACAAGAGTTAAAAACAAAGCACAAACAAATATTTACAAGTTCAAATCCAAGCAAGTAAGTTGGAATGTCAAACTAACTCAATACACAAAATTATTCACCGACAATGATGCAATTTTTGATAATGCTTAATTAATTTGTCAATTTAAGTGGAAGAAGATCATTATCAATATAATTACCCAACTTTGAGTCAGGGTCAAATCCACATGGAATAATGTTAGTGGTGATCAAATAAGTTTGAAATAGAAGTCGCTTACGAGATTTAAACCTAAGATAAAAATATTTAGGGGATTTTAAACAGTTTCAAGGATGCAACTAGTATTCGGGTCTCTAAAATACTAGTTTGAGGATATGAATAATTAGAGCGTACAATTAGGAATGGATCTTGAGGCTATGATTTTACTAAGGGTAACTAGTGTGTGGGTTCATGAAAATTGACTTCAAATTTTAGTTCAAGCATGCATAGGCTGGATTAGTAATTTTGATACTAGCCTTTCAACAAAGTACAAAACTATTAGCAAAAAATTCTTTCAAATACCTCATGGGCGGGGTCAACAAATCATCACAAAGGCTTAATTTGGGCATCCCTATTTCTAGGATGATGCCCCAAGACATAGTAATTATACAATTTGTACTTATTATTAAGATAACAAAAATGGAATAACTATTATCTATCTTATTATTCACAAATGCTTATGTTACCTACATCCCTCAAGGGTGATGTAGGATCTAGACTACTGTCACCCCTCATTCAATGATGATATATGGTTTAGGGAATTTGAGGCTTCCCCCAACAAATTCCAATTTAGAATCAAATATTTGTGAAACCCAACAATCTCAAATAAGAGTTAAAGCTTATAATCACAACCCAAACACACTTGCACCCTACTTAAAAGTAACCCCAAGAGAGAAAACTAGCAACTCATAAGGATAATAAATAAAGTTATACCAAAACCTCTATCAAATTATTTCATGAAAGATAAAGATAATGCAAATTCAATCTTTAAATATCAATAAATCTTTAATGGAACTTGCTAGTGCTCACCTTAGGATTTACAACAATGTCTTATTTACCCCAAAATTGGAACAATAAAGATCCCTTAAAAGTTGAAACCTAGATGGTGGAAAAAGACTTCCAAAAACAATTGGGGATTCCCTTCAATAATAAAGGGTTTGAGCTTCTTAAGGGACTTAAGGACGACTATGTGAAATTAAAAAATATCAAGTAAGAATAATCTTGTGTTACCATAATTGATGACAATTATTTACGATTGCAGCTACCGTGACCGCAATCAATACCTCAAGATCGTGGTACTTTGATGTGGCTTTAATAGCAACAATCGCAGACCTCAGACCATAATTGTCGTAACTTAGACCGATTTCATGCTTAAGTTCTTCCAATTGCACCTTTTTCTATTTTGAATCCTTTTTACCTCAAATCTACATCTTTCTATCTCCTAACCAGTATGCCTGCAAAGTGTGAAACTTAGTGCATTTAATCATGAATGTCTCATTTCTATATTCAAATCATAGTAATGTGAATGAATTGTAGTACAAATAAGTGGTAAATTCACAACTCATTAGATTTTGTGGCATCACTAGATGTTGTAACTGGTATATTGCAACTTTTTTCTCATTATTTATATTGTTTACTTGATGTAGGACTTACAATCTCTTACGTGACCCTTTTTGTGGCTGTTCATTATGGTTTTAATCTCGAGTGTATTTCAGACCCTTTTTCTATTTCTATCCCAATAGGTGACTCTATTGTTGCTAGAAGAGTCTATTCGATGTGTGTGGTATCTATTATAGTAAATAAACTCTTATGGATTTGTTCGGGTTTAATAGGGTTAACTTTGATATCATATTGGAAATGGATTGGTTGCACTTGTACTATGCATCCTTAGATAGTCAGAGCTATAGAGTTCTCTTTAAATATCCTAATGAGCTTATTATTGAGTGGGTGGGTGGTTCTCTAGCTCCTAAGGCTAGGCTTATACATAATGTAGAGCTCATCTCTATCATCTAGGTTGGGTAAAAAATTATAACTCGAAGGGTACTTATTTGCAGTTTTTCCTGGTGGTAAATAAATTTCTTAAGTTTTTTCTTGATAACCTCTCTGGTGTTCCTCCAGATAGGAAGATTGATTTGGGATTGATCTTGTTTTAGACACTCATCCAATTTTTATTCCTCTATATAGAATGGCTCCAGCTAAGTTAAGGAGATTAAGGAGCAACTAAAGAATCTTCTAAATAAGGGTTTTATCTATCCTAGTGTGTCCCTATAAGGTGCACCGATGTGATTAATGTGTAAGAAAAATGGTTCCCTTCAAATGTGTATTGATTATTAGTAGTAGAATAAGGTGATAGTAAAAAATAAGTATCACCTTCCAAGGATAGATGATTTGTTTTATCAGTTGTTGAGTGCTAAGTTTTTCTCCAAAATTGATATTTGATCCGAGCATCATCTGTTAAAGATTAGGGAGGAGGATATCCCTAACACCACTTTTCATACCCGATATAAGCATTATGAGTTTTTGGTTATGTTATTTGGGTGGACCAATGACCCAACGATGTTCATGGATTTGATCAATAAGGTCTTTCATCAGTTTCTAGACCTATTTGTCATTGTGTTCATAGTTGATATTTTACACTCTATAAGTGAGGTGGATCATGTCGGTCACCTATGTGTGGTGTTTCAACCTTAAAAGAGGAGTGATTGTATGCCAAATTTTCTAAATGTGAATTTTTGTTTAACTCTGTCACTTTTTGGGCCACATTATTTCAAGTAAGGGGATCTTGGTAGATCCACAAAAGGTTGCAGTGGTTAATATATGGCCTAGACCCATGACTCCAATAGATATTTAGAGTTTCTCAGGTTTTTCTAGTTATTATAGTAGGTTTGTTGAATGTTTTTTGATTGTAGCTACGTCGTTGACTATGTTGACTCAACAGACGATAAAATTCTGAGTGAAGGTAATTTTATGAATTTTAAGGATAACCTAACTTTGGCTCCGATTTTGACTTTGTTTGAAGGCACTGATAGGTTTTTAGTTTAGTGTGTTATGTCCCATGTGGGACTTGGTTGTGTCTAATGCATTAGGGTAAGGTGATAGCCTATTTCTCTAGATATTTGATAGTGAGTGAGAGGAATTATCCGACTCATAATTTAGAGTTACTGGCTATGGTATTTACATTGAAAATCATGTATTACTATTTTAATGGGGTATATATGAATATCTAAGCTAATCATACGATCCTATAGTATGTGTTTACTCAGAAAGAACATAACCTCAAGTAGAGGAGGTGGCTTGAGTCTCTTAAATATTATTACATAAGTCTTTACTGCCATCAACGAAAAGGTAATCTGGGTCTTGATGCTCTTAGCAACTTATCCATAGGGATTCTAGATTATATGGATAAGCAGAGGTGGGATTTTGACATTCACCATTTTTTTAACTTTGGAGTTTGCCTTTTGTACATTAAGAATAGTGGTATGTTTGTTCCAAAAATGGTGTAGTCATCTATTGGTGCTCAAATCAAGGAAAAACATATGTTACATCTTGTCTTGTTGATGATCAAGGGTAATGTTGGTGGGCAGAAGGTGATGGCCTTTAAGATTAGTGGAGATGGTGACTTGTGGTACCAAGAGAGGTTATGTGTTCCTTGCATTGATGGTTTGCAAGAGAAAATCTTGACTGAAGTGCATTAATCACACTATGTTATTCATCCTGGTTTGACAAAAATGTATCATGACCTTAAGGGGATGTATTAGTGGAACAATATGAAGAGGTATATGGAAAATTTTATGGCCAAATATATGATGCGTCAACAAGTGAAAGTTGAGAACATGAGGCTCCGAGGATTATATCAACAAATTGAGTTTCCTAAATTAAAGTGGGAACTGATCAACATGGATTTTGTTACCGATCTTCCTCGATATCAGAATAAATTTTATGCAGTTTGGGTCATCATGGATAGGATGATAAAGTCTGCTCACTTCTTGACTGTAAGGACTAACTTCTCGGCTAAGGATTTTGCAAGGTTGTATCATAATGAGATTGCAAAGCTATATGGCTTACCAATTTCTATTATCGCAGATTGTGGTATGCAGTTTACATCTTACTTTTGGCTATTTTTTCTGAAAGGTTTATGTACCATGGTTATTCTAAGTACTTCTTTATGGCCAAGTAGAAAAGACTATTCAGATATTGGAATATATGCTTTCTACACGTGCAATTGACAATGGTGGTAGTTGGGTTGAGCATTTACCCTTTGTAGAGTTTGCTTATAACAATTGGTAAAACTCTAGAATTGGGATTAGGTGTAGATCTTTTATTGGGTGGTTCGAGGTTGGTGAGGTAGAGATGTTTGGCTCGCCTTTGGTTAACCAATCAATGGAAAAGGTGAAGGTGATTTGAGATAGGATTAGAGATGCCTAAAGTCGCTAAGAGTCCTATGTAGATGCGAGGTAAATAGAGTTAAGTGTTTGAGGTTGAGGATATGGTGTTCCTAAGTGTGTCTCCCATAAAGGAAGTGATGCATTTTCAGAATAAAGGAAAGCTTAGTCCTTAATATATTAGTCCTTACGTAGTTTTGTAAATATTTGGTAATATTCCATATGAGTTGGAGTTGCTTTCTAGTTTAAGCTCTATTCATCCAGTGTTCCATGTTCTATGTTGAGGAACTATATGGTGATCCATCTCAAATCATACCTATAAAAGATATTGGTATTTCAGATTCTTTGTCTTTTGAAGAGGTCCTAGTTGAGATCTTAAATTGGCAGTTTTGGTCAATTGTGGAACAAGAACGTAGATTTGATAAAGGTTCTATAGAGGAGCCAAATGGCCGAACTAGGTGCTTGGGAAGAAAAAAAAGGGCATAAAGTCCAAGTATCCATTCTTGTTTTCTACTCCCAGAATTCGTGTCGAAGGTATATGTTCGTCATCATACTTTAGTTTTCAAACATTATTAAAGAAAATATTGGCTTCATTACATCTTTGTTTTCTAACTTTGTTAAAGGTTAGAGTTAAGGTGTTGGGGTATGAATCATGCTTGTACTATCTTGTTCCATCATTCAAAGATGAATGATCCAAGTAAGGGAGCATTAAAAGATCCTGAGTTTTGGTCCTTTGAAATTTCATGGGTTTTGAGCCTTTTTTTTATCATACGACTCACCATAGGATCTGTATAGTAAGTGTACGAGTCAATAACCCATCTCGTTTATTGTTCAGTGTTTGGTGGGTGAGTTTCTTTTATTTTTATGGTTTGGTGGGTATTAGTCATATGGTTGGGGAAGGGTCAAATGTTTTTTCCTTCACTTAATCTAAAACTTACTCACTTGACTTGGACCTGTGTATAATTGGCTCACCATGAGTCATTTGGATAGGGTACGAGTAGAATTTTCTAAACGGTATGTTGTCTAGTGACTAGCCTAAATATTTCTTCCTAGGGTATGGTTAAGAGGTATGGATCATATTTTTAGGGTATGATTTAGGAAACAAGAATCATATGATGGATAGTGTATGTTTTCTAACATTTTGTCTAGAGTACGAGTGGTTGGTACCACTCGTATCTTGTGTGTACGAGACAAGGGGGAGCGGTGCCCTCCAATGAGAATTTTTACTATTTAAGTTGGGGGAATTATTAACATTTCCCCTCTTAACCAACTATGACCCCATGACCTAAAACACTATTGGGACTTTATTTACCCTATTATTATAATTTTACACACTCAAATATCTCTTAATTCTCTCTCAAGCTCTCATGTTAAGCAAAGGCTAGGGTTTTCTTCAAGGTTTTTAATTAAGTCTCTAAAGGGTGATTTCTTTTGGCCTTCTTCATAATCTAAGTTATGTTTCTCCTCCCTTATTGTTATTTCAATTGAAGGCATGCATTATGAATGGTTTTCATGGCATAATTGCGATATGGTTTTAGGTTTTGAATTATATGTTTAGGGATTTGGTAATTATGCTTGATGTATGTTTTCCCATGTTTTTACTTATGGTTTTCAGATTATAATGGTGGTTTGAACATGTGGTTGCATGGGAATGGGAAATTAGTACTTGGTTTTGGTTTTTGTAATTACATACCCTCAACATATTTAATAAATTGCTTATGATAATGCTTTTATTACATAGTTGGACTTTCATTGAAAACTTTGCATGGTATAATATGGTAATGCAACCTAAATTGGTTAAATAGTTTTATTGATTAAATAGTAAGGCCTTAGTGTCCATGCCTTTGATTTACAACCTTGTGGAGTACATGGGAATCTCCTAAGTGAATCTAATAATGGAACCTATGGGGTATATGGGAATCCCCAAGTATTGGCTAAGGACATTGCTTGCAAGCTATAGTCGGTATGAAGATACAATTTCTTATAGCCTTGGTTAATAGTATATTGAATTAGTGGTTTGGTTGTGTGCTAGTTTTTTCAATTGGGCAATCATGGCAGGTTGTGATAGCTAATCGTGAAGGTCTGAGTTCAATGGACAGACACTAGCAACTCATGTTTGCCGACATAAGGACTGGTCATGAAAACTATATACTTTTGGGGTACATGGGAATCCCCTAAGTTATATTTGTATATATGTATCTTGGAGGGTAAAGAGTACACGGTAATACCTTGCCCCTATGATATCTCTGGTTTGTGAGGCTGCACGAACTTTGGTCAATTCAGGGGTGACGCTGGACCCATATGGCCTGTGGGTAGTTCTAAGATGGATATGATACACATATCCATGTTAATTGTTTTAAAGAAATAATAAACTTGGTTCACTTTCCCGACATGGATTATATATATATATGTATGGTTGTGCTTCTATATGGTTATTTACTTAGTTTAAACATTCACAGTATTTTGTCCTTATCCTGAGTTCAAGCTAGCATTTACCCGTTAACTCATTTTCGACTGCTATATCCTATGTGATTCAGGAACCGACCATACCACTCCTCCTGCTTAATGATTGGAATCAGGGACAACTTGTGCTGGATTAAAATGGTGAGCTTCCACACTCCAAAAGGCTCTATTTCATGTTATGGATTTCTATATATAATTTTGTCATGTCATAAACTATGGTTTTGGCTATGGTCGGGGGCATGTCCCGCACGGGTATTGTTTTACTTGGATATAGTCTTTGTGGGACTACTTTTGGTTGGTATGGATGGTGTCAGAATTGGTGTAAGTCTTGGCATTAGAATTAGTATTATGTATGATACTGGTTGACTGTATTTGATTTGTGATTGTTTCATTTTTTTAAGTAATATATATACATTCCAAATTCATTCGACTTAAGGTGTAGGGCGGTTATGGTTGGGTATTAGGTGTGGTCTTTGGTCCTGGTTGGGCTTGAGGTACTCGATATGACTAGGCCCTGTTTGGGTGGTGTCAAGTAATAACTGCCTAACTAAATGGACACTTTATATACATAAAATAAGCTAATAATGATGATTTACGGAATTGACCAAGACAAATTCCGGCCCATGACTTGACATAAATATTTACTCCGAAAGTGAGATATCCTAGCCCTTTCTACACTTTTATAATGATTTAGTTCAAAAGCTCACTTCAGGAAATGGACTTGTACAGTTACATTCTTTTTATCCACAGCTTGAGTCTGTGCTCCTATTATATATATGCTTCTGGATAAGGTGATATAGAAGACAAATGATGAATTATGGAAATATACTCTCCCCTGCTTCTATTTTCATGATTATTTACTTTAGCCCTCATAGGGTTTGTTCTTTACTTTATCCCTCATGGGGCTTGCACTTTACTTTATCCCTCATGTGGCTTACTCTCAATTATTGATATTGATTAAGATATTATGGTGATGTGACGATGCCTATTAAGGCCAATAGATATTATGATGGTGTGATGCTTCCCTTCAAGGTCGGAGGAACCTATTATGATGTGATAATGCTTTGTAAGGCCGAAGGATTTTATGATGATGATATTGATACCCACTAAGATCAGAGGATAATTGTATTAATGTTTACCTTACATTCATTCTTGTATGTTCATCACCTATCAGAAGTATGTGCCTATGTCTATCTGCTGGTATGGGACAATTTTATAGATATGGGTGATGACTATGCCTTGTGTTATTTTATGCTGATTAAACCTTTCAAGCCTGGGCAGTGGGGGCATGCGTAGTCTCGGCTAGGTATTTGGTTATCCGGAATAGCTGGTTACTCACATTTTAATTGTTGTCATTATTATTGTTATGATCACTGTTATGTATAATTTATGATAGATTTGTCATTGATTCGGTATTGAGACTTGAGGTATGATTCTTGGCTCTGCTATCTTAATATTTCATTATTATGCATGATTAATTCACGATTAGACAAATTGATCAGAATCCCGAGCATACTAAATAATGATAGAATTATATTGTCGGCTTAAAATGATGATATGATGATCTAGGTTGTACCATGAGATGACATTACATCAATATATATAAATTTCTATCTATATGTTGCTATGGTACTACTGTATAGCCCTTCCTTCATTTGATCATATTGTATATTCAATCCTTGGCCCTGTATATTGCTATACAATCTTCTTTTATCCTTTATTCATATATTAGCTAGGGATATATGGTATGGCATTAAGATTTCTGAGTATGGCTCGAATAGGATTGTTCATCCTTATTGATCATCCTTTATACTTTATTCGTCTTATTATGGTAGTCTCTTAGACATGAATATGACAGGTTATCCCTATTATCTTATTGGGTATTTATGTGGTTGTTGAGCATTGGGTGTAGTTTCTATTCCACTTATCTATTAATATATATCTGTTTTATCCTTATAGCTCAATTTGTAGTTGCCAAATAAGCATCATTCATTTGGTACTTATACTACATGTGTGCAGCCTATAAACCATAGTATGGGTTATTGTTCTGGATGTGTGCGTCGTACAGAGCAGCCATGGTTCGGAGACTTAGAGTAAGCTCCTGACGTATGGAGTATTACTTACCTCCTTCTTATGTACTAGATTTTTATCTATGTTTTATTTGAAGATAAGTTTTATTAGTGTAATTTATTTCATCTATTCCACTTTCGTACTCTTATTATATTATTAGAAGCTCTTGTACTGATACCACCAGATTTTGGGACTTTATTATATATTTGATTCTTTTTTTCATCTATTCCTCATTCTCTTCTATATAAATTTGGTTAGTCCGTTGATAGCCATTTCGGACTATGGGGGATTGGCTTGCCTACTGGTGGGATATGGTAGGTGCTAACATTACCTGAGAAATTAGGTTGTGCCATTAATCAACTATCGTGAGGCTTACTCATAACTGATCTGCATTGAAAGGGCGCAGTAAGGGTGAGTATGGTCCACTCAGTAGGTATCCTAGGCCGATTGAGAAAAGTAGAAAATATCATAAAAAATACACACTATGGGCACTTCACATGCAATAAAAAGGGTCCCAAAAATAGACCACACCGTCTCTACTAAAAATTATACAATATTCACATATGCCATGAAAAAATACAACATGGAAGCACAAGTATACAGATGTTACACATATAGGCACAAAGTAAGTAATACACATCGATGAATCTCATATCAAGGAAGGTAATATAAAATAAAAAGACCACAGGGTATGTAAAATACAATGATGATGATGCAAGAGGTCATCACACAACTTCCGTATACACCTACCGAGCTGTGTTTTGGAGGTTGGAATCATGGGAGCTTTTTCAACACATATTTAATCCATATCCATATCTCCTCTCTGGTACATTCATCGCTATAGTGTTTTAAAGATGTCATATTTTCTCTTAGAAAAAGCTAGTATATCCTGTATTTCCAAGGCGGTACCAATGTTTCATGAATGTGTATGATGTGAGGATGTTATGCTCACAACTAACTAGACTGTCAATATTTAATTCCAACCAATATATACCAACCAAGTGATGCAAAAATCCACCTGATATTCCAACCATCCACATAAACCAACATAATCCATACACCAATATAGAAAAATACACCAAAATATACAATTAATACCACATTAGTCTTTTTAATAAAACTAGATACAACATATTTAGCATACCAATATATGTTGTTTCGATGATGAGAAACTAAACTGCAACAGACCAAATCTCTGGACGTGCAAATTATAGTACAGCTGGCACATGGTATCTACACAGTTGTCTCCTCTTGTTTAACAAACTTGCAGGTGTTATTTTGTACTGACATGGACAGTTGGCCCAATGATATTTCAATGCTAAGAATCACCCAGACATAAAAGGAACAAGACGCCTCTTCTACAATTGTTTTTTTGTAATTTAAAAGAGTGAAGTGAGGTAGGAAAAACCCCATTTCAAAACTGCTCAAGTTCATAGCTTATTATGTGTGCTTAAATTGAAGCTGTTCTTGAGTATTGATTTGTAAAAGAACTACTAATTTTATGAGACTAGTGTTTTCCATTTGAGAGAGCTGCTTATGTAGAGTTATTTATGCATTTTTGATGATGAGAGTTAGTTAATAGAGAGATTCCTTGGTAGAGTTACCTAGATTAGCTTGTATTAGAGTTACTAATAGCTAAAGGAACCTAGAGCTAGGCTAAAATCTAGATTGTAATCAAGAGGTTGATTATAGTGGGTTTCGAGGTTATTGTGAGGGCATGCTGGGGTCTTTCCCTTCTTGGGTTTCCACGTAAAAATCATGTGTCTTTACCTTCCTGCACTGCCTTTGTTTTTGCACCACATAGTTGCTTTACATTTCTATTGCTTTTGATTGACACTAAGGGACCTGATCCCTTATTATGTGCTGCAACCCGCAAGGGTTTCAACAATTGGTATTAGAAAGAGGTTCACTGTAAAAGGTTCATACCTAGAGTGTTATGGTCACCATGACTACTATAAATGATTCAGGGGTGGAAAGAAAAGAAGAATAAAAGAAGAGATTACTGACCTTAAAGGATCTACAATCTAACCTAGGTAAAGAAGTCACTAAAATTGCACTTGTAGCAACTAAGATTATTAGTGCTATAAAAAGAGTTGGTCAGATTAGAATAAAGAATGATCAAAATCCTGAGAAATCATAAAGGAAAGATGTAGTTAACAATATAATAAAAAAAGTGTTAGCTGCACTGGAAGACTCCTTAAATAAATATGTGAAAGATAAGGAGAATAGAGATCATTTGTTTCTGAAATATAGTGAGAAGAGGATAATCTCAAGTCCCTGTAGCTCTCTAATGGACACTACAAAAGAAAGAGAAGAAAATGTGATAGAAAAGGGAGATGACAACCAAATCTGGTTCCTCGAAAGT
Organism: Capsicum annuum; assembly: GCF_002878395.1. Lineage (NCBI taxonomy): Eukaryota > Viridiplantae > Streptophyta > Magnoliopsida > Solanales > Solanaceae > Capsicum > Capsicum annuum. The sequence goes on from NC_061121.1 coordinate 97,652,949, forward strand.
GGCTGCTCTAGGCACATGACTAGGAGGGTTGATTGTTTACTCACTCTCAAGATACTTCAAGAAGGAGGTGTATCCTTTGGAAATGTGAAAAAAGGGTTACATCTAAGGTGTTGGAAAAATTGGAAAATAATCACATCGTGCAATACAAGATGTTTATTATGTAAATGGGATAAAGTACAGTCTTCTAAGTGTATTGCAAATCTGTGACAAAGGAAATAGGTTATATTCACATTTGATGGATGCACTATATCAAGAATGAATTTCGGAATGATTAATCTCAAACAAAAAAGGATCAAGAATATGTACACAGCAGATCTGGATTCTATGGATGATGGGGAATTAACGTGTCTAAGTGAATAAAGTGAAGATGCAAAGTTATGGGAAAGAAGATTAGGACATGTGAGTTCCTCCTTGTTAAACAAGCTAATTTCAAGGGACCTGGCCCGTGTCCTGCTAAAGCTGAAATTTCTAGATAACAAATTCTATGATGTATGTGTTTAATGCAAAAAAAAAATAGATCCTTCTTCAAACTGAAGAAGAAAGTAAGTACTTCCAGACCCCTTGAGATACTTCATATGGATTTATGCGGACCAATTAAAGTCCAAAGTAGAGGAGGGACGAAATATTTGTTGGTCATTGTAGATGACTATTCCAGTTTCACCTGGAAAATGTTTATTAGACCAAGGATTAAACATATGTAGTTCTTGTGGATTTTTCCAAAAAGTCCAAGTGAGACTAAATTACAAAATTACTGAATTTAGGTCTTATCATGGGATAAAATTTGAGAATTCTCAAGTTGATGAATTTTTTACTGAGCATAGAACAAGTCACAAATTTCAGCTCATAGAACTCCACAACAAAATGGAGTTGTTAAAAGGAAAAAAAAAAACTCTAAAAGAGATTGCAAGGACTATGTAATTGATAGTGATCTTCTAATGAATTTCTGGGCTGAAATAGTGAATACTACTTCTTATGTGACTAACTTGTGTTTATTTAGATCACTTTCGAATAAAACTCCATATGAGCTGATATTCAATAACAAGCCTAGGATATCCTATTTCAGACCTTTTGTATGCAAATGTTTTGTGATAAACAATAGGAAGAGAATTGGGAAAATTTGATTCCAAGAGTGATGAAGTTGTATTAGTAGGCTACTCCTCAACTAGAAAGTCCTATAGAGTGTTTAGTAAAATAACTTTGAGTGTTAAATAAAGTGTTCATGCGATCTTTATTATGGTAGGAAGTCAAATAAACACTATATATTGTGATAGTTTAGAAGATGAAGAACTCATTCCTGTTTAAATAAATGTCATTATTGAAAATGATGATTAGGGGATCAATGATGCATATGATAATGATGATGGTGATAATGATTCAGGTTCTCTGCTACAAATTCCATCTCCACAAGAAGAACAATCAGAGAAAGCTAGTCATAATTCATAGGGACTAGGTTCCGGTAGTACCAATCTTAGTAGGCAAAATTAGAGACATAAGTCCTCGCCTTCTCCAAAAAACCTGACTACATGTTTGCAAACAAGGGTTCAAAAAAGAGCTCAAGCTAGGAATGCTTGGCATTTTCAACATTTTAATCCTACCTTGAGCCTAACAATCTAAAAGAGGATCTGAAAGATACTGATTGGATTAATATAATGCAAGAAGAACTGTAGCAATTTTAAAGATGCAAAGTAACGCATCTTGTCCCCAGGTCTATAGACAGAACAATTACTGGGACCAAATGGGTGTGCAAAATAAGCAAGATTAAGATGGGACTATCAACAGAAATAAGACAAGGTTGGTTTTTCAAGTTTATGACCATGAGGTAGGAATTAACTATGATGACACCTTTTCCCCTATAGCAAGGATAGTAGCAAATAGAATTCATGTTGCATTTGCTGCATACATGGGGTTCAAACTATTTCTAATGTATTTCAAATATGCCTTCCTGAATGAAAATTTAAAGGAGGAAGTATATGTCAAATATCCTCCAAGTTTTGAAGATGCAGATTTTCCTCATCATGTACTCAAATCAGACAAAACTTTCTGTGAGTTGAAGCCAGCACCAAGGGTTTGGTATGAGAGACTCTCAAAGTTTCTCCTGGAAAATGGCTTTAAAAGAGGGAAAATAGACAGTATTGTACTTTTAAAGACCAGGGGTAATAATCTATTGATTGTTCAGATATATATTGATGACATAATTTTTAGAGTTATTTCTTAATCCATATGTGAAAATTTTGCAAAACTGATAGGAAGTGAATTTTAGATGATTAGGATGGGTGAATTGAGCTTCTTTGTAGGTCTCTAGATTAAAATATTATCTCAAGGGACAATGATTTCCCAAGATAAGTATATTAAGGAACTACTAGGAAGTATAACGTGAGAGATGCAACGCCAATTGACACCAAAATTGAAACAAGCTCAAAAATGGACAATGATGAGTTAGGTCCTTCAGTGAATAAAACAATGTATAGAAGGATTATTGGATCCTTGCTACATCTCATTGAAAGCAAGCCTGACATTGTTTTAAGGGTAGGAATATGTACTAGATTTCAAGAATTCCCAAAGGAGCCCCATCTGATAGCTGCAAAGAGATTTATTAGTTATCTTAGGGGACATGTTACCTAGTCCTATACTATCCATCAGGAGAAAATTTTTTACTTAGTGGGCTATACTGATACTAATTGTGATAGATATTTAGTATATAGAAAAAGAACTTTAGTAATGGCACATTTTTTGGCTCATCCTTAATTTTGTGGTGTTTGAAGAATCAAAATTCAGTTGCTCTATCTACTACTGAGGCTGAATATATTGCTGCAACTTCTTGTTGTGCATAATTTCAATGGATCAAACAACAACTAAAATACTTTGTTATTGTGTCAGATACCATCCCTCTAATGTATGAAAAAAAGTGCTCTCAACATAGCTAAGAGTTCGGTGCAACTTAAAAGGACTAAGCATATTGATGGAAGGCATTACTTCCTAAGAGATAATGTCGAGAAATAGGCAATCTATAAGAAGTTCTGCAAGACTGAAGATCAGATAGTAGATATCTTTACTAAGGCATTTCATAAGAAACAATCTATTAAGAACATGATTAGGTTATTAAAAGGACCTAATTCACTATGTGAATCAGTAGTTCTCCATAAAATTGGCCATGATCAGGAGTTACTTATCCTTGGTAAAGTATGTAGCTGTTTGTTTAACTCAGCATCATACCTTTATAGTATCCCATATTAGTAAACTTATCTAAGGATAAACTGAAATCAATTTCATTTTTACATTAACCTCACAAACCTTGCTCAACTCAACCATCCAAACTAAGCAAAGAAAATGCATGTGACAAACTTTGCAGAGCTTAACTGAAAATTGGAGAATTCAAGATGAAGGTTAAAAATTTTAACCAATGAGTCTTTTGCACAAAAATAGTTACACAATCCCAAGATGACCTCATATTCCTAAACCTTCACCTACAATCCTTCACCTTTTTCTCCAACTTGTGTGGCCTTTTTGTTGAACTTGAACTAAAACTTTTGGACAAAAAAATGATACATTATCTATTGGCCATCAATCTGTTCTTGATTTTATGATCATTATCTGGTACTACTTAAAAATGTTCTTTATGTAAGTATTGCTCCAGTGGACATGAGTTAACTACTCTATACTTATCTTTGCTATTGTTTTACTATTAATCCTTTTTAATGACTCCAAAAGAGGGAATACTTAATTCTTATTCAAGAACCTGGTACGTCTATATGCTCACATTGGGCAGAAGTATGGTAGAACTATGATAGAAGGAAGCATGCGTTTGTGAAGAAGGTACAAATACACCAAGTTAAATGAAGGTGTATAATGATAGGGGGAAGTTTTTGCTATAATATGGAAACAAAGGAGTAGGTACTGTAATACCCCATATATTTCTAAGCTAGAAAATGAACCGTTGTTCCTACATATGAAACCTCCTATCATATTATTCATCTTTGAGTACATTATTTAGGATGAGTATCCTAGTGATAATAGAGCTTATGATGTGTTAAGCATTTCATAAGAGTCACTTAGAGTAAGCCAAGCTAAGAACTTTTGTATCAACTATGTTTTCGTGTGTGATTTCACATAGCTCATATTTGAACTAGCATAACATTGTTTATAGGTGTTATTCTAGAAGATTTGTACCCTCCAAATTATAGAGAATTGAATAAGCTTTCCATCGATACCAAATTCGAATAAAACGGACACCCGACGAAGAAGTTATGGCGAATAAAACGGACACATAACGCCATAAGCCAAAATGATGTTCATCCATTTATAGTGTCTCTCCACAATTTCAGCACGTCGCGGTGAGTTTCCAGGTCATAAACGGGTGGCAATGCAATGTCCCCGCATTGCATCGGGGTCCCAAATTGGGTAATTTTCACAGAAATTAAGTGATACATCTAGAGGGGTATTTGGGTCATATTTCACCCCTATATAAGACCCAAACACGGGATTAAGGCCTCAAATCAGCTTTTTACATTACTTTTTATCAAAATTCTCTCAAGAACAAGCAATAACAAGTCTAGGGTTCAATTGGGCATTTCAAATTCCAAGCTTATGTCACTACTATCTTCACAGATTATTAATCTAAGGTATGCGTATTATTCATCTATGGATCCAATCGATTCATAGAGCTTAGGAACCATGTTTTAAATACAACTTTGTGAACTTTTTTATTGTGATATGAGCATGTAAATGTTGATGATTGTTGTTTAAGTTTTAAGATGATATCTAAATGTGTTTTCATGGAATATCTATGGTTGTTAGTTGAAAACTATGAACTTTAGATTGTGTAATATGGTGCAAGTTATAAAACACACCTATGACTTAATGAATGTATGCTAGATGTTTGATAAAATTCTTGGGATGCTAGGAATTTATGTTTACATGGTTCCATGATATCTAAATTACAAGTCTATGTTAGCTATATACTTAAATATGAATTCCATTATATTGATGTGTTGCTATTGTTGCGGTGTGAAGTATGTATGATAATGGATATTTATAATATGTAAATGAAATATATCAATGCAATCCCTACAATGTTTAAGACATTGAATAACTACACGAAATATAAGATCCCCTACATATGATATTATGAATTGTGCACTCCAATCTTGTGATCAAGTTATGTCATGTGTGTCAGTTTCCTTCTATCGAGTACTGGGGGTATTCGTACCCAAAAAATATAGTTGTGTGCCTAGAGTCATGTCATGTTGTCCCGTAAATATTAGTCAAGCTATATTCTATAGAACACAGTCAGTCGTGTGACTCAAGAAACGTCAGAAATATCATAATCTTAGTTAACTCTTAGATAGTAGTATTATCCCGTCAGTCAACAGGAGTAAGTTAATCAATCTATGTACAATCAGTGGAAGGATGTTCATTTTCTTCATATGAAAGTAGAAGTTAGCACCGAGTGAACCCAAGGATGGGAACTCACCTACCAATTTTAGGTATGATTCTTAGCTATCATCTTCACATTCCAGAACTATGCAGCCAACATAGGTTGAGACATCTTAACCTATCAGATTAGGGTTGATGAGGTGGCTTAACCTATCAGCTCAGAGTTCCCACCACTCTCATTTTGAGTACCTTCCAGCTAAGGGCCACTCACAACTATCCTTACCAGTGGCATATTATTGACACCCCTCCAGTCAAGGCAGAGATTGGACCCCAGCTTAGCCATAATGGCACACATGGGGAAAGTCGGTTAAACAATTACCTCATATAGTTTCAGACTCAGTCTCAGTAAAAGAACTCAGATAGTTCTTCAGATATCAGTATACCAAGACTGTTATATACAGTAAAATTCAGCTACAGCACGGGACTCAGTAAGTTCCATCAGATTCAGGACTATTAGACAGTCACCGATGTTATTAGAACTATAGTTTCAGCCATGTCAGTTATTAGTAAACCTATATTAGCATATAGATTTTACTATCACGTACTCACAATCTCGGTTACTATGTATGTATATTTTTACTCTTACGTTCATATCAGTCAGTTTGTTAGCATTATTCATGCATGTAAACCCTTTGTGTTAGCCTACCTCACTCGTATACTCAGTACTCTAGTTGTACTGATGTATTTGCGCTATCGTGCTTTTTTCTCATATTACACCATAGGTTTTGAGACACGAGTTCCAGACCAACAGTAGCAGCTGCATTCCAGTATATAGAGTTACAGTGAGTCCTCTTCATTCGAGGATGACATGATATTATTTTATTTCATTTATTATTTTAGCTCAGTTTTGCTAGACGGAGTTAGTTGGAGATATGTTCCATCAACTCTTTATTCCGACAGTATTTAGAGGCTTTCAGATTTAGTTCAAATTTTATTCAGTTTTAAATTTTTTTTGGTATCTTTCACCCACACGGATGTTACTATTTAACAGATTCTTTATTAAGTTGAACCTTATGGCCTACATGTTTATGTTTTCCACATTATTACATTATATATTGCAGTGTACAGGTACATATATCAATTATGAGTAAGCTTGTGATCCTTCGGGGTCATAAGCACTGTGTAGCATTCCAGTTCAGAAAATTGGGGTGTTACAAACTTTGTATTAGAGCCTAAGGTTCAATAGAGTCCTAGGAAGTCTTAAAGCTACATCAAGTAGAGTCATCTGCTTGGGTGTATTGCGCGCCACATTTATGTGCAAGAGGCTATGAGATGTTTAAGAATAGTTTCATTCTTTCAGTATTCATGTCGTGCTTGTGAGCATAATTATAAGTCAGCCTCTCAGTCTAATCCGCTTCTTCTCTTTATTTCAAAACATGCCTCCTAAGAGAAGAAGTCAGTCAGCGCCTCAGTCCGAAGAACCTTTGGGCAATCATGTTTCTTATGCCGAGTTCAGGACCATATTTACCATACCTGCTCAGTCTGTGGCTACCTAAAATTAACGGCCACCAATTATTTTGGCCAATCCAGTGGCCAATTCCACAACATCAAGGATTCGGGACTTCACTCGAATAAACCCTCCATATTTCTTTGGGTCTAAGTCTTTTGAAAACCCTTATGAATTTCGTGACCAAGTCCATAAGGTCATTGATATCATTGGAGTTATTTCTATTTAGAGAGCTGAGTTAGCTGTATACAAATTATAGGATGTATCTCATACTTGCTACAAATAGTAGAAGTCCGAGAGAGCAGACGATGCAGGTCCTATTGAGTGAGAGGAATTTGTCACGACTTTTTTAGCAATATTTTTTCCCTAAGAGCAGAGAGAGGCCAAAGTTCTTGAGTTTATTAACCTTAGACAGGGAAATATTATGGTTAGAGAGTATTCTCTTGGCTTTACTCAGCTAGCCAGATATGTCCCTCATGTAGTTGCAAACAACAGGGCAAAGGTGAATGATAGCCTGGTAAATGAGTGTAGACCTGCAATGCTGAACAACAATAGGACTATCACCAGGCTCATGAACCAAGTTCAAAAAATAGAGGAGAAGAAGCTTAAGACTAGGGAGAGTTAGAACAAGAGAGCAAGGTTAGGTAGTTTAAGATTTACTCAACCCAAATCAGAGGGAGTAAACCGTTCACACTTTTGTCCGAAGTTATCAGCTGTAGCTTATTCTTCTACAAGTTTTCCAGCTCTTTTCTCCGCCAGTGCTCTTGTGACGAAATTCAGAGAAGGAAACAAAGAGAGCACCAGGCTCTAAATCTTAGGGCAGTTTAAGCAGTGCCCAAATAAATCCCCTATGTTAGACTTGGGGTAAGAACCACAAGGGTATTTGAAGAACCGATATAGATGTCTGTTTTGGTTGTGGCAAGCTAGGCCACAGAAATATAGAGTGTCCTCAGCCATGTCCTCAGGGTCAGCAAAACCATTCCACCAGTCAGTCCGATCGCCCGAACCAGCAGGGTACCACTTCCAGTGCTACTAGTGGGCAACACCCAAATAGACTCTATGCTCTTTAGGCCCGATAGGATCAGGAAAATTCTCCTGATTTTGTTACAGGTACATTATAGATTTTCCATGTTCCTATTTACTCTTTGATAGATCCAGGTGCATCCTTGTCTTTTCTTACTCCTTATATAGTAGGCGATTTCAGAAGCAGTCCTGAAATCTTAGTAGAGCCCTTTTCAGTCACTACCCTAGTGGAGAAAACTATCATAACTCAGCGGGTATATAGGAACTGCCCGGTTATGATATTTCAGAAGTAAACGTAAGCAAATTTAGTAAAGTTAAAGATGACTGACTTTGATGTTATTTTAAGCAAGGATTATCTTCATTCCTTCTATGCCACAATCAACTGCATAAATAGGATAGTTCAGTTTCAGTTCCTAAATGAGCCCGTCCTAGAGTGGAAGGGTAGTACTTCCGCATTCAGGGGTCTGCTTATTTTGTACCTTCGTGCAAGGAAAATAATTTCTATGGGGTGTTTGTATTATCTCGTTCTTGTTAGGGATTCCAATTTTGAATTACTTATTTTTGCACCAGTCTTGGTGGTTAATGAATATTCAAATATCTTTCCCAAAGATCTTCCAGGAATACCTCCTGAAAGAGAAATAGACTTTGGCATAGACCTTCTCCATGATTTTCAGCCTATTTCTATTCTGCCATACAGAATGGCACCAACAGAACTTAAGGAACTAAAATATCAATTGAAGGATCTCTTAGATAAGGGATTCATCAGGCCCAGTGTATCCCCATGGGGTGCACTAGTCATATTCGTGCGCTAGAAAGATGGTTCTTTCAGGATGTGTATTGATTAGCGTTTTCTCAACAAAGTTATGGTCAAGAAAAGGTATCCACTACCTAGAATAGATGAATTATTTGAACAACTTCAGGGTACCAGTTACTTCTCTAAGATAGACCATAAATCAGGCTATCATAAGCTCAGAGTTAGAGAATGTGACTACCCAAAGAAAGCTTTCTGTACGTGGTATGGTAACTTTAAATTTCTTGTCATTTTCTTTGGTCTTACCAATGCCCCTACAACTTTCATGGAATTGATGAACTGGGTGTTCAAGCAGTACTTGGACATATTCTTCATAGTCATCATAGATGATATCCTGGTCTATTCTCGCACAGAGCGTGATCATTCAGACTATCTCAGAATTATTCTTCAGACTCTCAAGGATTATCAGTTATTCACCAAGTTCAGTAAGTGCAAATTTTGGCTAAGATCAGTATTATTCCTTGGCCATATTATTTTCGATGATGGCATTAGAGTAGATCCTCAGAAGACCAAACCAGTAAGAAACTAGCCTCACCCAGTATCTCCACTAGATATCAGGAGTTTTTTGGGTTTGGTCGGCTATTACAGATGGTTTGTCGAGGGATTTTCTTCTATTCCATCTCCTATGTCGAGATTGACTAAGAAGAAGGTTAAGTTTTAATGGCCAGATTCATGCGAGAAGAGTTTTCAAGAGTTGAAGACTCAACTCACCTCAGCTCAAGTTTTATCTCTTCTAGACGGCTCAGATGGTTTCGTAGTCAATTGTGATGCATCTAGAGTAGGTTTAGGTTGTGTCCTCATACAGCATGGTAAGGTCATAGCCTACGTCTCCAGATAACTAAATCCCCATGAGAAGAATTATCCTACTTATGCTCTTGAGTTAGCAGCTGTAATATTTGCCTCAAAGATTTGGAGGCATTATCTTTATGGAGTTCATATAGATGTCTTTACAGATCATAAGAGTCTCCAGTATGTCTTCTGAGAAATATCTCGATCTTTGTTAGAGAGGGTGGTTAGAGCTTTTGAAAGATTATGACATAAGTTTTCTTTATTATTTTTGCAAGGCCAATGTTGTGGCCGACGCCCTCAGTATAATCTTCATGGGTAGTATTTCTCACGTTGAGGATAGCAAGAAGAAAATAGCTTAGGAAATCCATCAGCTAGCCAGACTAGGTGTTCGCTTAGTCAACTCTTCCAAGGGTGGTGTATATTTGTAGAGTAGTTCAGAGTCATCTCCAGTTTCTGGGGTGAAAGAAAAGCAAGACGGGGATCCTAGCCTTGGCAAGATGAAAGAGTAAGTTTAGAACCAGAAAGTTGAGGTTTTGTCCCAAGGGGGAGTGGTGTTCTTTGTTGTTATGGTCGTTTGTGTGTTCCAGGTATAGATGGCTTGAGGCAGCGAATTTTTGTAGAAGTACATGGTACGGATACTCTATTTATCCAGGGGCCACTAAGATGTACCACGACCTGCGGGAGATCTATTGATGGAATAGGATGAAGTGAGATATTGCAGAGTTTGTGTCTAAGTGCTCTACATGTCATCAGGTTAAGATAGAGCATCATAAACCTAGTGGTTCCATACATGAGTTCACCATTCCTACTTATAAGTTGGAAGAAGTGAGCATGGACTTTGTGATGGGTTTGCCTAGAACTCGTCATCAGCATCATTCAGTTTGGGTCATTGTAGGAAGAATGACCAAGTCAGCTCATTTTCTTTCTATTCTTACTTCTTATTTAGCCGAGGATTATGCGAAACTCTATATCAGGGAGTTGGTCAGATTACACGGTATTCCACTATCTATTATTTTAGACTGAGCTACCCAATTCACCTCTCACTTCTAGAAAGCATTCCAAAAGGGTCTT